>NC_133302.1:2994667-3301725 GCF_005239225.2 Populus alba | reverse complement strand
TAGGTGGTTGGGTGGATGTTCCCTCCCCATTCTTGGCTTTTAAAAGTTGCTCAAGCAGATTGGTCAACCGGGAAACTTCATTTTTCACGGATTCCAACTCGGTCTGGTAGTGTGACTCTAACTGAGCTCTTTCTTCGTTTTCCATTCTTGATCTGGACCGGGTTTGGTGGACTCTGGATGTGGGACCTATGTTTCACGATCTGGAGATGCATGCATAGATGTATGAGAAAAATGTATGATTGTGATGGATGCATGCATGTTTTATTGTGAACGAAAAATAACCATCCATTATAAGCATTCTCTTGTCACATTGCTTTGATAGAAGTTCTGTCTTTCGAGTCGTTTTGCTAGAATCATGTTCACCAAGAGACAGATTTTGCATAAGAAGATGGGTCAACGCCCTTTTCATTAATGCTTGGATAAAAATACATTTTAAAAAAAATACAACATGCTAATCTCTTTCCTCCATAAAACTCCTTAGCCAAAGGTAAGAAAGCCAAAGCCGCGGTTCTCAATCTTCCCTAAAAAGGCATCGGTTTCGGCTAGGCTTCGGCGATAGCGAATGATGTCTCCTCCCACATTCCGTGCATTGATTCTAATAATTCGAGCATGTGCAGCAGCTTCATTCCATTTGCTCATCGGTTTTGGTCATTTTTTTCTATGAGCAACATGTTTGTTCTGTTCAAAAGCAATGTTTGTTGGCGTCGATTCGATCCTTGTGCTTTTCCGTTGCTACCAGCTTCTCGTCCAAATACTTCGACTTTTCGCGTTCTTTGTCGAGCTTTATCCTTGCAACTTTTATCTCACTCCTCTTGGCTGCTAACTCCGCTTTATCATCCTCGAATCCTCCCCTTTTGCTTTCCAACTCTATATATTTCTTATTCAAATCCTTATACCTCTTAATCCTATCCATTAGTTCGAATTTGCACTTGCACAAATTTTTCTTGGTAATATTTTGCACTTTCTTGGCAATCGCTAAAGTCCATCTCCATTGCTTCAAGTTCAGAACAACTTTGCATCCAATCCAAACTCAACCCTTTAAGCTCCTTCTCACTCCTTCCCCTAGCAATCTTCTCCTCAACCAACTTTAACTCAAGCTTGGTTATTTTCGCATCTCTAGACTGTATTTGCTCATCTAGAAATGTTCTCCTTTTATCATCTTCTAGCATCATTCCTTCCAACGTCGCCTTGTCCTTTCTGCTCTTGCTCAACTCTATCCTTAGTTTGTCCACTTGCCTTCTCAATTCACCGTTAACCCTCTTTCTTTTGAGGGGTTCCTCTATGGTTTGAGGAGATTTGACTTCTACACGAGGCATGGCTGAAGCAGCTAAATCATCTTCAATATTAACCTCTTTTCCCTTAATAGGCTCCTCTATAGCGCAAGGCATGGCTGAAGCAGCTGAGGCTCTCCATTTTACATATCCTTCGCTCACACTTGGATCTCTCAAACCTTCTATTTCCACCAACACTAGATGCTTCCAATCTTGTTTTGATGATCTCCAAAACTTCTTTTGCCATGGGATCTTTGAACAAGACCAAAGAATTGAGCAATTCCCATAGTTCTGGAACAAACTGTATGCCCCCCGAATTGTCTTACCACTAAAGTCGGAGCATAACTCACATAACCCGTAATCCCCACCAATGGTACCCAATGCCTTTGTCCACAACTCATTAGGACCTTCGTTGTTGTTACCCATGGTGCTCTCCATTTAAAATCGCTATTAGGTAATCCTTCCAATTTATCAACCCAACCCTGGTTGTCTAGATCTCCCCATTCTTCTTCTTCCACAATCTTTAGGGGTTTTTGAGTGAACCACCAAAAATTATTGAAAACAGGTTTCTTTGTTTCGATATGGCTCACCATCCCAAATATACAACAGTTGCGTGCAGCATCTCATTGCTCCTTTTCCAGCTTTTCTACAATGGTTAAGTGTCAAAAATGTTTCGGCTAAGATAGCAACCACTGGATTGATCTGTGTGTTCTCATACTCCACATAAGCAGCGGCGGCCTCCAAGCTTACTAAACCAGTCTGACTTGGGAACAACACAAGGCCAAATATACCTAAGGCAATCAATCTCTCTTTTTCTACTTCTGACTCTTTTTCCAACTCTAGCATCCTCCATTTCAAACCGGTGCCATTCTTTTCCAGAAACTTTTCCAAGTTGGAGATTCTGAGCAGTTTTGACAGCTCAGGGATGATCTTGTCGGATCTCAAAGGAGAATAAAATCCGATACAGGTCATTTCGGAAACTCGGTCAACAATCCATATTCCTCAATCGTGGGCACAAGTCCACGCTTCCAAAGGAGAAACATCGGTATTCTGGATCCCAAAATGAACTAAGGCTCGCACAGCTGGGCTTAAAACTTCTACCTTTGCGATTTCCATCAAACGTCCGTATTTCCTAAAAAAATGCATCTTTATCCACATTCTGAAAATGAGTCGTTAACTTGTTCACCTCATTCAATATGCAATTCAGGTTCTTTGATTGGCGACATCTTCTTAGCATCGCTTCTAAGGCAGTCTCCTTCAATCAATTGTGACAGTTCAGAATTCTTTCCATACTCTATGGAAGGTTTGGTGATGGTCATTTCGTTCACAAATCCTGCAATTCAAAATGCATGGGGGGTTAGTCTTGTTTCGATGCAAAAGATTTATATCGGAACATACACCCTAAGGATAGGTTCTAGTTTTTTTACGTGAGACATAGGGTAGGTTTACTACTAGGTCTCTAAAAGAGGGTCTCTTGCTGTTCCAGTGATCACCCTCGTAAAGGCGATATGGAGGTCCAGCAGATAGTGGGATGGCACGTGTACCAATCACTATCAGTCTAAACACTCAGCAAAGAGTTGGGGTTTACACAAACTTAAGCCTTGACTCAAGTCATAAGGCAAGCTGCTAGTCCCCCACTTAAACTTAGAGTTACATGTGTGTGCCCTCCAAAACATAATAATAATAATAAAGTGATGCATGACTATGGCATGTATGATAGAATGTAAAGATATATGCTAAAGCTTTTAAACAAAACATTATAAGAAAACAAAAACCAATAACACATAACATAAACAAACAAACAAATCAAGCTTAGTCCTAACATCCCCAGTGGAGTCGCCATTCTGTCACACCCCGTACAAAAAATTTATAAAGGCACGACATCGGCTGGCGATTTTCGTTGTGTTCTAAGGATTTGGTTCTTTGGAGTCACCACCTAGTATTTGGTCACTAGGAACCCTAACTGGTCTTTCAGAAATTCTAAGGCAAGGGACTGGTTGCGTAAAGGGAAGGTACTAGCACCCCTAATACGCCCTACCTAAGGTAAGCTGCTTGGTGTTTGGTTTGCTCTATAGTCTATGGTGTTGGTGTTTTCTAATCCCGTCAACTCGTAAATCGCAAGGAAAAGAGAATAAAAAGAACGAAGAAAATTTCACAATTCCTAAAAAAAATTACTTTTCACGGCTCGTAAACCGTGGAGAAAAAAATAATTTTGAAATATTCTCGATTGCAGCCAAAGCTTCTTTCAAACATGTGCGTTGATTTATTACTCCCGATAATATTTTGGATGTTCGTCCTTTTAAGGATTTCTTCATCCAAACATTAGCGGTGAACAATAATCACAACTTCTCCTCCCAAAAATAAGATTTTTTATAGTTTTTTGGAATATTGGCCAATACCCTTTGGAGTTTTACAAACGGGTTGTAAAATCCACAAATGCAAAAAAATGATTTTTGTGTTTAAGAAATCTATGCGAAAACACATTTTCAAAGCTTTCCAATATTTTTTTTCTTTATAAAAAGAACATTCAAAACATGCTAGTGTATTGGCCGTATGCATGAAAACAAAACATTTTTTTTTTTTTTTTTTACGAAAACAGGTGTTTTTTTAAATACTGAAATTTATATCCCCATAGTATAAAAAAAACAAATCAATATATACCAAGAACAACAATATATTTTTTTTTTTTTTTTTTTTTTTACTTTTCAAATTTTTTTATTTTTTTATATTTTTTTTTTTAAAAAAAAAAAAAAAAAAAACATATACACACACACATGCATAATATAATAATATAATATAATATATTAAATGGGCTGGGCCGGCCCAATTAATTGGGCCGGACTCCAGCCCCAAAAGACGTTGGGCCGGACTCGGCCCAACAGTGTCTTGTCTTCTGGGCCGGACCGGCCCAGACCCGCAATCTGGGCCAGACCGGCCCAGACCCAAATCATTGGGCCAGACCCTGTCTGGCCCAAAAAAAAAAGAAATGAACGGGGGGGGAATTATTTTCCCCCCCGTGCCTCCTGCATGCAGAAACGATTCTGCATGCAGGGGGCAAGAAATAAAACAAGATAAAAAAAAAAGGTGCAGGGGAGGAGGCGTACCTGGCGCGGCGGAGACGATGGCTTGCTGGTGGTGCTGCGGTGGAGGCGGTGGCAGTGACCTACTCCTGTCGACTCCTCACGGCGAATTCCAAGTGGTCCGGCGACGTCCTCTCGGTTCGTTTGCTTGGTTTCGGTTTTCTCACTTCCCTTCCGGTTTCAAACCTTCCCTTTGCTTTCGGTTTTCTTGGGTTTTTTTGGTAACTCTCTCCTCTGTTATGGTGTCTCTCTCTCTTCCTCTCTCTCTCAACTGTCTCGGTTTTTTTGTTGTTTTTTTTTCGGGTCACTCCATCGGTCCTCCTCTCTCTTCTCACTCTGCTTCTTCTCTATTTATAGGCAATATCGGGGCATGCATGGGGGAACAAGGCGTGCTGGTCGGCAGGCGCCGCTGCCAAGGTGCTTCTCTCGGGTTCGGTGGCGCGGCGGGTGGTCGGCCAGCGGCTTCGGCTTCGGGGGTCCCAAAGTGTGGGGCGTCGGGCCATGGCACGTGAGGAGAGAGGCGGGGACAAAAACCCCGGTTTTCCTCTCCTCTGCTACGCCTGCGGGGGGAAGAAGAAGGGAAACAGTGCCGTTCAAAACGGCACCGTTTGGTCCTTTTTTTTTTTTTTTTTTTTTTTTAAAACGCATGAAACGGCGTCGTTTTGGAGAAAACGCGCCGTTTCATTTAAATTTGGCGCCAGAAATGCGCCAACGTTCACATCAGTCCCCCAATTATTTTTTGTTCCTTTCAATTACGTCCCTGACAATTTCGGTCTTGTCCGCCAAGTTGGCCGCCTTTTCCACTTTGGTCCTTGGCCTCTAAATTATGCAATTTAGCCCTCAATTGATCAATAAACTTCCAATTTCTTCAATTAGGCCCCTCAATCAACTCCAAACAGCCCCCCTATCTTTGCGCCTTTTCCAAATTGGTCCCTGGTTTCGGATTTTCACAATTAAACCCCTAATTGGCCATTAAACTTCAATATTTATGCAATTAAACCCCTGATTTGACTTAATAAATTCCTAAAAATCATAATTTGGCCCCAGGACTTTAATTTCTTCAATTTTAAAGCCCAAATTGACTTAAAAAATCAATTTTCTTGCAATCAAATCCCCTATAAATCCAATAAAAAAACAATTAAACCCATAAACATCCAAATTTGGGCTTCTCTCCTCAAAATTCAAAATTTTCTTCTCAATAGGGTTCTCATCCTTCAAGAATATTTTGCCAAAAATCCAATCTTTGTATCTTTATACTCCTTGACCAATTTTCTGACCATTTTCCGAGCGCTTCTGCCTCTTGTCCTTTTTCTAACCTTCTTTGGCTATCTATTTTATTTTTTTACGGGGACCCAAAAATGGGTTACAAACATTTGTTTTGGAATTTTTTTATATGAAAAATATAATATGATTTTTTGTTCTCTGAAAGACTCGGTCGTATACATTAAAAACAAGACTTATATATATATATATTTGCAACATTTCAGGATTATAAAAAAAAAAGTAATTTATCAGGGAAAAAAAAGCAGTCACAATCCAAATGCATGTAAAATGTGGAACCCTGTTAAGAAAAGTTAGCTTATAGATGGCCATGATCAAAACTTTTGATTGAGTGGAATTATAAATAAGAATATTGAACCTTATACAGTGTTTAGCAAATAATCTTGAATATGATTTTTCGAACAGATAGAATGTAAACCACTTGTTTATAAATAGGTGGGGGGTATGAAGCATAGACTTAGAAATCAATCAATTTTTGTTTTTGTCATTGGGATTGATTGATTTGAATGTTTGGCATGTTTAAATATCTGCCATATTTTTTCCTATGAGAACATTTGGCATGTTTAAATATCTGCCATATTTTTTTATTGATAAATGTTTTGATTAGATTGTCTTGCAAAGTGATATTCATGAATATAATAATTGATGAACATAATTTTGCAAGTGATATTGATCCGTATAACAAGTGAAGAACATAATTCTTGGAGATTAGCACGCAAGGTAGCAAGCATAATCTTTAAAATAATTATATTCACTTCGAATTTTACCATGACAA
Organism: Populus alba; assembly: GCF_005239225.2. Lineage (NCBI taxonomy): Eukaryota > Viridiplantae > Streptophyta > Magnoliopsida > Malpighiales > Salicaceae > Populus > Populus alba. Next base: position 3,295,318 of record NC_133302.1, on the reverse strand, counting down.
AGATAGCTAAAACAATTAGACTACAAGATAAACAGAGTCGATAAATAATTTAAAAAAAATGTTGGAAGAGTATTGATGCTTCTTGTTATATGTGTGCGGCGTCAAGGCAATTTGTCCATTCCTTCTATATATTTGGTCAGTGCAGTACAATCCTCCTCCCTTTTCCTTTCTTTCTTTCTCTGTTTTCCTCTGTTTCTGCGTTCTCTCGTCCTATGTTTCTCTCCCTTTTCTATTTTTCTCCTCTGTCTCTGTCTCTCTCTTTTTTCTTTGTCTGTTTTGTTCGTTTTCTTCCCTTGATCTCTCGGTTTGAATCTCTCTCTTTTCTTAACTCTCGCAGTCCCTCTCTCTTTCGTCTCTTTTCTAATGTACAGTAAAAAGGTGAGGAAATTTCTTTTATAAAGACCACTAGTAATTTGTTCGTAGGCGGCTTCCCTGTTAAGAAAAGTTAGCTTATAGATGGCCATGATCAAAACTTTTGATTGAGTAGAATTATAGATGGCAATAATCTTGAATATGATTTTCGGAAAGATAGAATGTAAACCACATGTTTATATATAGGTGGGGGTATGAATCATAGACTTAGAAATCGATCAATTTTTGTTTTTGTCATTGGGATTGATTGATTTGAATTAGAGGCTTCATTAGTGTAATGTATACTTGTGTATGTATATATATGTATTTGAATGTAAGTGACATGCATGAAATAGCAGATAAGGCAGAATTATATTCGAATTATAGTAAAAAAAAAAATTAAAATCTTTTGGTCCTCGTATAGTAAAAATTAAAATCTAGTATTTATGATACCTTTTGTAATTCACTTCATAATTACTCTTAATCGTGTAATGGATTATTACTTTTTTTAATATATATATATGCTAGTAATATAATAAGCTATTAAATTACAATATTTCATTTATTATAATTTTCAAAATAACTCAACAAAACATAAAAATATAATGGATTATATTTACATTACATTACATTGCATTACATATTATAAACATATCGTTAGAAATTTTATTTTATGAAATTTTATTATATGTAATTGCTTAGTGGGCTTGCTCAACTTTATTTATTTATTTATTTTGTAGTAAGGTTGTTTGGAAAAAGTAATGTTTAAGTAGGAACCAAAAGTAATTTGGTTCAATTCATGTATGTTTAAGTAGGAACCAAAAGTAATGTAGTAAGGATGTTCCATCTTATTGATAATCATTTCTAAATTAAAATCATGAAAGTGACCTGAAGGGTTCATATTGACTTGGTAATGCTTTAGTCTTATCACACTTTTTGTAATTAGATATCTGCGTAATTATTCTAAATCATGTAATGGTTTAGTAGTTAATCTTTATATATATATATATATATATATATAATGCTTGTAATTTAATGAGTCACTAAATTAAAATTTTTCATTATATTATAATTTTAAAAATTACATAGCAAAAATTAGAAATATAATGGACCATCACATTACATTCCATTATATCTGATATCATTTACAATAAGGCTAAATTATATAAAAAAATTAAATCAATCTTTTATTCTTTTTATGATTTTTTGAAAATGTTTTGATGACTTTTCAAAACATGTGATTTGAATTATTTTTATAGTTAATTTTAGATTTTAATTATTTTTCTTAGTTAGTGTTTTTATTCTTTTTTAAGTAGGAATTTACCTATATATCAATAGTTGATGTTTTATTTTTTTCATTAAAATTATGAATTCAAAAACCATTGAGATATATCAAAAATTTCTTTACTTCTATATAGTTTGAGGCTGTAATTTTAGGGTTAAGAATTCTAATTCTATCTTTTCACTTAACATTGTGTCAATTCTCATATAAAATGTAACGTGAAAGGGATTGAGAAAAATATAAAGAAGAAAATTATCATGACTGGATTTTCGAATCCATGACTGATACATAGCCAAGGTTCCCTTTCAAGGTTCCATATTTATGTAAACCCAAACTCACATACGAACTTATTCTTTAAATAATTCAATCAGAGTTTAATGCAACAGTAAATTAACTTCATAATATAATTTGATATATCTTAATACAAATTCGTAGTTGTGGAGTATTAACTAGATATAAAAAAAGTACAAATTACAACTAAAAAAGCAGATTCTGAAGGTCCAATAAAAGTTATCTACGAACAAGCTATAAGCTTGAAAAGATAAATAATGAAAATATGGCTTCAACAACTCATTGAGTAGATAACGTTCAATATACATATATGAGGTAATGACTCAAAAAGAACTTACAACCTATTTAATACAATTAACTAAGGGTTTATTCCATAACCCTAAATGTTTTTGAGCTAATTAGTCATTTTTCTCAAAAAACCAAAGAATTAAACGATTTTTTTGAAATTTAATTCATAAAAAAATAATAACACTTGATAATAATTCACCAAATAACCCTCAATTATTCATTAAACCAATCTGAAAAAGCTAACATTACATCTAGGGACCAATTTCAAATTTTACCATATTTTTAGGGGCAAATTGGAGGACCAAACTAAAAATATCATAAATTCATAACCATACTAGAATTTTCCCCATAATTCATCCTCAGTTCTGTCCAGAATCTCAAATTATGCTCTAGGGACCATTCTGGAATTTTTAGCAGATTTTTAGGGTCAAATTATAATTTTGTTAAATTGGAGGATCAAACTAAAAATATCATAAATTCATAGCTATACTAGAATTTTGTCCATAATTAATCCACAATCCTGTCCAGAATCTCAAATTATTCTCTAGGGACCAATCTGTAATTTGTTTTCAAAGTTCGGGGATTGAACTGTAATTTTCCCAAATTGAGGAACCAAATTAAAATTTTATAATCTTCAATCTCAAACCCAAATTTTTTCACAGAACACCTAATAATATATCAAAATTTCTAACTCAAATTCATCATTTAAACAAATCCTAACTCAAAATCATCATTTTTACCTAAAATCTTCCAAAATCAACTAATTAACTCAATACCCATAACAATCAACCCATAATATTCAAATCAATTCATCAATCAAACCCAAAACAAAAATCTCTAAAACTCTAAACTTCAACAAAACATAAAATTAAAGCTAAAGAAAACACATTTATACATATCAAAGCGTAAAATCTTACCTTTTAAATTTATTTTCTCTAACTCTCTTCTCCTTCCTTTATTTTTCCCTATTTTCTCATCTTCTTTCCCTTTTCTTATCTCCTGCCGGCCCTCAGTCTGAATTTTCAGATCCCTCTTTCTTTCTAAGCTTTTTTTTATATATATATAATAATACTCTTTATTCATTTCTACCTAATTTTAAGCCTTTAAGATTTTATTACCTTTTCCTATTCTCTTTTATTTTCAAAACACCACAAAAATAACATAAATTTATATCAAATACTGTACAAAGAGCTTTGAAGTTTTGAAACGAATACAAGTGTCTTTTATCTTTTGTAATATTGAAACAGAGTTGGTTGGGTAATACGGGAAATTGACTGTAGTTCTACTCTCTTTCATATGTGTTCTCTTTTCTCTCTCCCTCTCTTTTTGGTGTTTTATTTTTAATATTTTCGTACTTGTAATGATTTATTATTCTTTTAATCACACTTAAACAATATTTATAACATATTTTTGTTTTGACGAGTGGAAATGGGAAAGTGATTTTACTTACATATTTATGTTTCCATACTTATTCCCTCTTCTCTCTCCCCCTCTCTTTTGCACTTTTTTTTTTTTAATATTTACATCTAATGATTTATTATTTTTCTTTTAAAACACACTTGAAAAGTTCAAGTCGTGACACAAATGTTTTACTTGTGATTGGTATTTGAAATTAAGGTTGAATTTTTTTATATTTGTCACACCCGACATCGCAGCGGTCTTAAAACTCTTTTAAATCTTTGGAAAGAACGGATTTCTGGCATCCTGTTCTTTAATGGGGATATTCTTGTTTAAGGAGTCGTCACCTAGTATTATGGCCACTAGGAACCCTAACTGGTCAACAGAGATTCTATGGTTCGGGACTAGTTACGTAAAAGGAAAGATATTATCATCCCTTAAACGTCCTGCCCGAGGTAGGCTGCATTGCTAGTTTTGTCTTAAATTGCTAAATGTTTATTAGTTTTTGCTATGATAATTTGCTTATAATATTCCTGACTCTGGCGCCAGTGAATATTGAACTACGGATACTTCCAACTCTGGCATTGGTAAATATCACGTAGCTATAAAATAAATTAGATCAATATTTTTTATTTCCGACTCTAGTGCTAGTGAATAAATAAATAAAAATAAATTTATTTTTACGCATGCACATATTTTTTATTTTTCTAGCTAAATAAAATAAAGTACCACGAATAAAAATAATATAAATTTTAAACCGGTATTTTTTTATTCCTGACTCTGGCGTCAGTGAATAAACCAATAAATTTACATTATTTTTATTCGTGCATACACATTTTTTTATTTTTTATTTTTCTACCTTTTTTTATTTTTCTTTTTTTTTAGATGGAAGTAAAAAAAAAACATTGCATGACATATTTTCATTTAATAGTAATAGTCCACAGATTGAGCACATCTATAAAAAATACAAACACGAAGAACAAAAAAATAAAACAAAGTGCGAGGGGCTCACAAACAAATCAACGAAGGCCCCAAATATTTTAAGAATTTTTTGCTATCGAAAAATGTATGCAACAGTAACGAATTAATTATTTTAGCAAGCAAGGAAGGAAACTTACCTAGGCGTGCGGCTGCTGGAGGCGAAGTTGAGTGAGACTGGGCTAAAAATAAAAGTTAAAGGGGGTGGCGGCTAGTGTAGGGTTCGCCGCCCCTCCCTTTTTTATGTTTCTCTCTTTTAGGGTTTCTGGTAATGGCCTCCTCTGGGGTCTCTTCTTTTAGGGTTTCTCCTCCCCTTCCATCCTTCTTTTGCATAGACTGAGATTAGTATTTATAGTGCAAGAGTCTCATCGCTTGTAAGAAGTAAAGTCTTAATCAAACTCATTCTCTTTTTTGAAGTTCGAATTAGAATCGAATTCGAAATCAGACAACTATCATTATCTTGAAGGTAAGGATTGTCTTGAAGATAAGGATTATTTCGAAAGTAAGGATTATCTCAAAGATAAGGATAGAATGGAAAAAACACATTATAGTTCTTAATTTTCACGCAAGTTGACAAATCACACTTTTCATCGAAATAAGTCTTTGATCTTTTAATTTTACATTTTAAACCCTATAAAAATTAAATTAAAAGCCAATGGGCCAAAAATTGGGTCATGACAATATTTATGAATTGTTTTAATATGTTAATATAAAAAATAAATTTTATAAAATAAAAAAAAAATATTATTTTAATATATATTTTTTAAAAATATATTTTAAAAAACAAACACTACTATATTTAAAAACACCATTTTAGCATCAAAATCACGTCTGTTGTAACCCATTTTTGGGTCCCCACAAAAAAAAAAATAAATAAATAGCCAAAAGAGGCTAGAAAAATAATGGAAGGCAGAAGCACTCAGAAAATGGTTAGAAAATTGGTCAAGGAGTATAAAGATACAAAGATTGGATTTTTGACAGTATTTTCTTGAAGGATGAGAGCCCTATTGAGAAGGAAAATTTAAATTTTGAGGAAAAGCCCAAATTTGGATGTTTATGGACTTAATTGGATTTTTAATGGGATTTATAGGGGATTTGATTGCAAGAAAAATTGATTTTTAAGTCAATTTGGGCTTTAATTAGAAGAAATTAAAGTTCTGGGGCCAAATTATGTTTTTTAGGAATTTATTAAGTCAAATCAGGGGCTTAATTGCATAAATATTGAAGTTTAAGGGCCAATTAGGGATTTAATTGAGAAAATCCGAAACCAGGGACCAATTTGGAAAATGTGCCTTAATTTACTGTTCACTTTCTTCCTCAAAACGCTGCCTGAGTGGCTGCTTTCCAGGCGAGTTTTCCGGCTCGTGTGGCCTCCAAATCCGACAAACCTTACACCAACATGTTCACATGCAACCCCTTTATCCCGGAGAATGGTCCGGTCGGGTCGAAAAAGTTAGAAACGGCTCCGTTGAGTGGCCACCTCGGGCAGTTCACAGCCTTGAGCTGCCAAATTTGGCAGCTCGAGGTGCACACTTTGAGCCAACGATTGAGATGCTTCCCAGCTGAATCAAGGGCTGAAATTTTTCCCCAACGTATACAAGATTGCCCTCTTCCACTTCCTATAAATAGAATCTCTTTTGAAGACCTGAGGGGGGAGGAAAGAACACACAAAGTCGGACGAAAATCAGCCATTACTGCCCAGTTTTCCTGCAACCAGCCTCTTTTTCTCTTTCCCTCTCCGCCGTTGGCCCTCATCAACCACCACCATCATCACTAGTTTTCTCACCGACATCTCCACCTCAAGAAGCCACTAAAACGTCACACACGGTGGTTGCATCATCTTCTCCCCAGACGTAGCAGCATCATTGAAGAAAAGGCAGCAACCCGCGCCTCTGCTGCGAGAAGAAGAAGAACAAAGCCATCACCGCCAGCTACCACTATCTTCCTAGTCGACAACAACACAGTTGGGAGCAGAAGGAGAAAAGGGAAGCAGAGGAGAACATAGCTGAAGAGGAACGCAGAGAAGAAAAGGAAGAAGGGCTGAACACCGCACTCCACAGTCACCGACCACCGTCCAAGTCACTCCCCGGCCACCACTACCAGCGCCTCCACAAAGCTGCCATAGAGAGGGAAGAACATTGCTGACTGAGGGAAACCAAGAGAAGAAGCAACGCCTCTGTAAAGGGGAAGAAGAAGAGAAAATAGCTGCTGTCATCGAGCTTCCCAACCACTGCCACCGTCAGAACCATCGTGAGCCCCCATTGGCTTCCTGTCTGTCGCACGTGTACGACGGTGCGGCGATCGTCCACCCTTACAGAAAAAAAAAAGGAAAATATTTATTCCTGGCAAATAGGGAGAGACAAGGAAATTCTTGTCTCTATATGTGAAAAAATGGACTGGGAGTCGCCACCTAGTATTCTGGTTACTAGGAACCCTAACTGGTCTTGAGAGATCAGGTACGGAGACTGGTTGCGTAAAGGGAAGGTGTTAGCACCCCAACTACGCCCTACCTAAGGTAGGCTGCATTGTTTTGTCTAATAAAATCTAAGTCATGTTGTGGTTTCCTATTGTCCAAAATATGCATTACATGTAATGTCATACCCCGGGTTCTATTGTCCAAACAAAAAAAGAATTAAATATCCGGAATACGCATTACGTGTAATGTCATACCCCAGGTTTTATTGTCCAAAAATAAATTTTTTGTTGTTTTTGAAATATTGGCCAATATTCTCTTGACTTTAATAAACTGGTTATTAAAACCAAAATGCATGCTAAAACATTTTTTTTTTTGTGTATGAAAAATACAATATGAATTTTTAGCTTTGAGACACTTGGCCGTATGCACAAAAACATTTTTTTCTCTTTTTTTTTAATTTTTTTGTATTTTGTGGAAGTTTTTTTTTTTGACGAAAACCGGGTATTTGAAAATCAGATTTTTGTATTTTTAACAACATAAAAAAAAAAATATCACCCAATATTAATCAAAATGACATAAAAATTACGCGGAAAAATTATAAAATGCTGGAACAAATATTTTTGATTTTTTCTTTGAAATGGGCCGGGTCAGGCCCAAATACATGAGTTGGGCCGAACCTGGCCCAAATGCATGGGCTGGTTACTGTGCACACAGTAACAGGGTTACTGTGTGCACAGTAACCAGAGAATTAATCTGCGGGTTACTGTGCACATGCACAGTAACCGTGAATTAATTAGCGAGTTACTGTGCACAGCACAGTAACTCGCTAATTAATCTTTCATCTGTATGCAGAACAGAAAAAACGACGGGAAAGGCTACCTGCGGTGGTGATGTTGGACTCTTTTCTCTGCTTCTTCTTCTTCTGCTTTCTTCTCTCCTCCTCTCCCTATTTATAGCCCGTGAGCATGTGTTTTTTTTTTTTTTTTTTTTCATCGTGGGGTCATGCGGCAGCTGGTCGGGCGTGGCTGTCCGGGCGTGCCTCCCTCAGTTTCGGCGGTGTGGTAGGCGGTCGGCCAATGTCTTCAGTCGGTGGGCTAGAGGGACCGGCGGTCGGTGGGCTGGAGGGACCAACGCCATTAAATATACATCTTTTTTCCTTCTTTATTGCTGTATGTTAGGCGGGGAAGAAAGGGGAACAGTGCCGTTCAAAACGGCACCGTTTAGCCCTTTTCTGTTTTTTTTTTTTTTTGCATGGGCTGGTTACTGTGCACATAGTAACCGGGTTACTGTGTGTACAGTAACCAGAGAATTAATCTACGGGTTACTGCGACCAGTACTGCGCATTTTTATTTTTATTTTGTATTTATTATTTTTTTATGGGGACCCAAAAATGGGTTACAACAGTTGCCCCCCTCTTTACAATGCTTACGGAGCAAAGATTTGTGCATAGTAAGTGTTGTAAAGAAAAAAAAACATTGGTCTTCCGAAACTGGTCGTCTCAAAATTTGATTGACCTAAAACTTCAATCGGACCCAAAGTCCTGTGTATGGTTGGGCTAAACTGAGATTCCTTTCACCAATCCCCTTTAACCCGAAAAAAAGGAAAGAATGTGAAGTGTGGTCTCATTGTAATGGGTGACCTACCCAGATATAAAACATGGAGAATTGGTCGCATTGTAATGGGTGACCTACCTAGAAAAATGTTGGTGAGGGCTCAAAGGCGCACTCAAAAGGAGGTAGGGTTAGAAAACGCACTACCAAAGGGATGAGGGCTCAAAGGCTCACTCAAAATGGAGGTGAGGGCTCAAAGGCGCACTCAAAAGGAGGTAGGGTTAGAAAACGCACTACCAAAGGGATGAGGGCTCAAAGGCGCACTCAAAATGGAGGTGAGGGCTCAAAGGCGCACTCAAAAGGAGGTAGGGTTAGAAAACGCACTACCAAAGGGATGAGGGCTCAAAGGCGCACTCAAAATGGAGGTGAGGGCTCTAAGGCGCACTCAAAAGGAGTTGAGGGCTCAAAGGCGCACTCAAAAAGGAGGTGAGGGCTCAAAGGCGCACTCAAAAGGAGGTAGGGTTAGAAAACGCACTACCAAAGGGATGAGGGCTCAAAGGCGCACTCAAAATGGAGGTGAGGGCTCAAAGGCGCACTCAAAAGGAGGTAGGGTTAGAAAACGCACTACCAAAGGGATGAGGGCTCAAAGGCGCACTCAAAATGGAGGTAGGGTTAGAAAACGCACTACCAAAGGGATTAGGGCTCAAATGCGCACTCAAAATGGAGGTGAGGGCTCAAAGGCGCACTCAAAATGGAGTTGAGGGCTCAAAGGCGCACTCAAAAGGAGGTAGGGTTAGAAAACGCACTACCAAAGGGATGAGGGCTCAAAGGCGCACTCAAAATGGAGGTGAGGGCTCTAAGGCGCACTCAAAAGGAGTTGAGGGCTCAAAGGCGCACTCAAAAAGGAGGTGAGGGCTCAAAGGCGCACTCAAAAGGAGGTAGGGTTAGAAAACGCACTACCAAAGGGATGAGGGCTCAAAGGCGCACTCAAAATGGAGGTGAGGGCTCTAAGGCGCACTCAAAAGGAGTTAAGGGCTCAAAGGCGCACTCAAAAAGGAGGGGAGGGCTCAAAGGCGCACTCAAGATGGAGTTGAGGGCTCAAAGGCGCACTCAAAATGGAGGTAGGGTTAGAAAACGCACTACCAAAGGGATGAGGGCTCAAAGGCGCACTAAAAATGGAGGTGAGGGCTCAAAGGCGCACTCAAAAGGAGGTAGGGTTAGAAAACGCACTACCAAAGGGATGAGGGCTCAAAGGCGCACTCAAAAGGAGGTAGGGTTACAAAACGCTCTACCTGACTGGTGGTGGCTCAAAGGCACACTTGGAATGAGTTGAGGGCTCAAAGGCGCACTCAAAAGGAGGTAGGGTTAGAAAACGCACTACCAAAGGGATGAGGGCTCAAAGGCGCACTCAAAATGGAGGTAGGGTTATAAAACGCACTACCTAAAAGTTGATACACTAATTGTCAATGTTGGAAAGCAAATGCATTATGATTGATATGCATGTATACTTACCTGAGAAATATAGGCCCCCATTTCTTCATGGTGTCTTTCTTCTCTCTCAAAAGTTGTAGTGTTGGTAGTAAACTTCGATGGCTTTTTCACTTTTGCTTACTCGGGTTACATATTGTGATCTTGACCTCTGGGAAGTGTTTGATGTCATCATACATCTTTGTCCTTCACCCTTTATCTCAAGAGTTACCAATTTTGCCCGACATTTTCCTTAGAAAAGGAATCATGGAGCCAGCCCTACCATGTGTGTTTGATTGCCCCCCAGCTTGATCATGCCCCCCAAGTGTTCAACTTGGATTTAGTTTGGGGTGAGGATATGTGAAAGTAAGTTTGGGTTTTTTGTACAATGAATGTTTTCATGCAAAATTTTTGGAACTTCCAAGTTATTCCAATCACAAAAATGATTTTGACATTGGTTCAAAATAAATTTGTTTTAAAAAATTCAAGTGATTCCTATGGACAGGTTTCTTGAAGTGATGAAAGCTTTTTACTTTTGGTAAACATGTAAAGAACATGAAGTGACATCTGGTTGGTCACCAAAGGTTTAAATTTCAATTTGTTGGTTATTGAGAATCGTTGGTGAAAGTGTGAAGAACACGAAGTGACATCTGGTTGGTCACAAAAGGTTTAAATTTCAATTTAAGGGTTATTGAGAACCGTTTTCAAAGCTTTCATTTTATTTGCATGAATAATGATTTTATTTCGCATGAGAAAGCATTGTCTACCGATCCAGATTGCTTGCCTTTGATCAGAAAGGGCTTGATTAGGCACGTAATGTAGGCTTGGGCTTTTGGCTATGAAGAAAATGATATATGTAGGCTCAAAAGGTGTTTAAGGGACTTTAAGACTAAGGATCACAAGTGCTTATATCCCAAACTCTTTTGTTCATACATTCCTGGACCTTGTAATTGATTTGTAAAATGGTCCACGGTGCCCCCCAGTGTTGGGCTTGGGCTCTTTCTCTTTGTTTTTGTTTTCTTCATTTGATTTTGAGCATCATTGCATTGGCCTTGTAATTTTTGCTCAAAATTTTTGGATCCTTTGGATTTTTCTTCATGCCCCCTAGCTTTGTATGGGCACCTTTGATGATTGAGAATTTTCTTTTATGCCCCCCAGCATTGTTTGGGCACTTTCATTGTTTGAAGACTTTTTTCATGCCCCCAAGAGTTATTTGGGCACTTTCAATCATTATGGATTTTTTTGCACTTGCCCCCCAGTGTAAGGGTGTGATCCTAGCCAGGGTTATTTTTTCAAGAAATGTATTAGGCTCAAAAGGGGACTGCAAACGATATATTTCAACTTTGTGAAAGGATTATCAAAGATAGCCTTTCTTCATCTTAAATGCATGCATTTAGGATCGGTAAGCCTTGCTTTCATGCGAGTATGCAATGTGATTTCTCATTATTCATGCAAATAAAACCCAGCTTTTGGAGTCACTTCATGTTTTTTTTTTTTTTTTGGTTTTTCTAGGTGTATGGTTACCTCTCTAAGGAATCACCTGAATTTCCAGAACTCGTTTGTTTCGGACAAACGTCAACATGATTTTTGTTTTTGTACTAAACTTTGAATTCCCAAAAATCCTCACATGCGATCATGCATAGTTTTGGAAGAAAAAGGAAATGCACCACAAGATTTTGGGCGTGATGGTTTCATGCTTAAAGGTTATGCTCAATGTGTTATTTGCATGAAACAACAAAAATGAAGACATGTGATGAACACAGCAAAACACATGATTTTATTAACAAGAAAGGCTCAGTGAACAAGGAAAGTCATGTGGAATTTTTTAGCCAAATTACCAACAAAAACTAGAATAGGTTAAAACAAAAAATCAAGTTTTTTGGAGACATGATCAAACTGAGGTAGTTATTTTGGCAGAGAAAGAACAGGTTCCATTCTGCAACGGTGATGCAATTCCCCTTTAAATTGTGTTGAGGCTCTTGATCATGTGGGCCCTCAATTTCTTCAGGTTGAGTCTTTGTTGGGGCTTGAACAAAAATGACAGGTCAATTGGAAGGACCTTTACCAGAGGCATTTCTCAATATATGCTCGAGTAAGCTAGAGGTGAGTCAAGCTTTTGCTCAGAGACTCCAACTCTTCGTGCAAATAGGCTTCACGTTGAGCACGCTCTTCATCTTCCATGTTTCTCGCTCGAAGTCGGGTGTTGTAGACTTTTTGGGGACCTATATTTCAATCTGACATGTATGCATGTTAAATGTATGAACATGTAATCTATATGACGAACTCGCCCTTCGAGGGGTGACATATGGTCGCAACTCTTGTATGATGAAACAAGAATCTTGATCTTTGCACAAACTCTACAATGAAAATTTTCTGAGCGACGGTCATTGTGTCACCTAAAAGTCTGGAGTTCAAGATGCTTCAAGAAGGGCTTGCTCGGATGCAAAACAATGTATACGGAGCATACATCCTAAAGGCTGGTTCTAATCTTTTTAAGTGAGACAAAAGGTAGGTTTACTACTTGGTCTCTAAAAAGGAACTCTCGTTGTCCCAGTGATCGCCCTCGTGGAGGCAATATGGGGGCTTGTAGGCAATGAGATGGTACGTGTACCAACCATTACCAGTCTAAGCACTCAACGAAGAGTTGGGGTTTACACAAACTTAAACCTTGACTAAAAGTCGTAAGGTAAGCTGCTAGTCCCCCTCCTAACCTGAAGCTTGTGTGTGCTTTAAAAAAAAGTAATTGACTATGTGATGCGTGAGATAAATATGTACAAAAATTAAAGCGCACAACTAAATATGAACAAATATATAAAGAAAATGCATTTTTAAAAATAAACACGCAAACCACAACAATAAAACACAATCATCAGACAAAAACAAAGCTTAGTCCACAAAGTCCCCAGTGGAGTCGCCATTCTGTCGCACGTGTACGACGGTGCGGCGATCGTCCACCCTTACAGAAAAAAAAAAAGGAAAATATTTATTCCTGGCAAATAGGGAGAGACAAGGAAATTCTTGTCTCTATATGTGAAAAAATGGACTGGGAGTCGCCACCTAGTATTCTGGTTACTAGGAACCCTAACTGGTCTTGAGAGATCAGGTACGGAGACTGGTTGCGTAAAGGGAAGGTGTTAGCACCCCAACTACGCCCTACCTAAGGTAGGCTGCATTGTTTTGTCTAATAAAATCTAAGTCATGTTGTGGTTTCCTATTGTCCAAAATATGCATTACATGTAATGTCATACCCCGGGTTCTATTGTCCAAACAAAAAAAGAATTAAATATCCGGAATACGCATTACGTGTAATGTCATACCCCAGGTTTTATTGTCCAAAAATAAATTTTTTGTTGTTTTTGAAATATTGGCCAATATTCTCTTGACTTTAATAAACTGGTTATTAAAACCAAAATGCATGCTAAAACATTTTTTTTTTTTGTGTATGAAAAATACAATATGAATTTTTAGCTTTGAGACACTTGGCCGTATGCACAAAAACATTTTTTTCTCTTTTTTTTTAATTTTTTTGTATTTTGTGGAAGTTTTTTTTTTTTGACGAAAAACCGGGTATTTGAAAATCAGATTTTTGTATTTTTAACAACATAAAAAAAAAATATCACCCAATATTAATCAAAATGACATAAAAATTACGCGGAAAAATTATAAAATGCTGGAACAAATATTTTTGATTTTTTCTTTGAAATGGGCCGGGTCAGGCCCAAATACATGAGTTGGGCCGAACCTGGCCCAAATGCATGGGCTGGTTACTGTGCACACAGTAACAGGGTTACTGTGTGCACAGTAACCAGAGAATTAATCTGCGGGTTACTGTGCACATGCACAGTAACCGTGAATTAATTAGCGAGTTACTGTGCACAGCACAGTAACTCGCTAATTAATCTTTCATCTGTATGCAGAACAGAAAAAACGACGGGAAAGGCTACCTGCGGTGGTGATGTTGGACTCTTTTCTCTGCTTCTTCTTCTTCTGCTTTCTTCTCTCCTCCTCTCCCTATTTATAGCCCGTGAGCATGTGTTTTTTTTTTTTTTTTTTTCAACGTGGGGTCATGCGGCGGCTGGTCGGGCGTGGCTGTCCGGGCGTGCCTCCCTCAGTTTCGGCGGTGTGGTAGGCGGTCGGCCAATGTCTTCAGTCGGTGGGCTAGAGGGACCGGCGGTCGGTGGGCTGGAGGGACCAACGCCATTAAATATACATCTTTTTTCCTTCTTTATTGCTGTATGTTAGGCGGGGAAGAAAGGGGAACAGTGCCGTTCAAAACGGCACCGTTTAGCCCTTTTCTGTTTTTTTTTTTTTGCATGGGCTGGTTACTGTGCACATAGTAACCGGGTTACTGTGTGTACAGTAACCAGAGAATTAATCTACGGGTTACTGCGACCAGTACTGCGCATTTTTATTTTTATTTTGTATTTATTATTTTTTTATGGGGACCCAAAAATGGGTTACAACACTGTCCACCGCCACCAGCATCACTGGGAGTGTTCGCCATCGTCTTCAACATCATTTCTGCCACCAGGTTTGCACCCCCTTCGTCGCTGTGCATGCACCATTTCCTTGCATTTCACTGTTGAAGTGAAATATAATTCACTTGAACAGTGAAATGTTAATTCACTGTTCACATCACATATAATTCACGTGAACAGTGAAATGCTATTTCACTGTTCGCATCATATATATTTCACTATTCACATGAGGCCTGCTGGGTTCAGCCCAGCCATGTGGGCCCCGCTGGGTCCAGCCCTAAAAAAATAAAAAATAAAAATTCTTCAAAAAAAATTATTTCAAAGAATTTGTGATTTTTCTGTAATTTTATTACTGTATTTTGGGTCAATACCGGTTTGTATTTTTATATTGTAAAGATACAAATCCGGTATTAAAATACCCGGTTTTCATAAAAAAAAATGTTTATTAAAAAATGTTTTGTTTTCATGCATACGGCCAATACACTAACATGTTTTGAATGTTCTTTTTATATATAAAAAAAAAATATTGGAAGTTTTTGAAAATGTGTTTTCGCATGGATTTCTTAAACACAAATCATTTTCTTGCATTTGTGGATTTTACAACCTGTTTGTAAAACTCCAAAGGGTATTGGCCAATATTCCAAAAACTATAAAAATCTTATTTTGGGAGGAGAAGTTGTGGTTATTGTTCACCGCTAATGTTTGGATGAAGAAATCCTTAAAAGGACGAACATCCAAAATATTATCGGGAGTAATAAATCAACGCACATGTTTGAAAGAAGCTTTGGTTGCGATCGAGAACATTTCAGAATTTTAATTTTTTTTTTCTCCACGGTTTACGAGTCACCGACTTTTGAAATACTAAAGGAAAAAACGAACTTTCATAGCACATGGAATTTCCTTAGATTTCTATCTAAAATAAATTGACGGGTTTAGAAGACACCAACACCATAGACTATGGAGCAAACCAAACACCAAGCAGCTTACCTTAGGTAGGGCGTATTAGGGGTGCTAGTACCTTCCCTTTACGCAACCAGTCCCTTGCCTTAGAATCTCTGAAAGACCAGTTAGGGTTCCTAGTGACCAAATACTAGGTGGCGACTCCAAAGAACCAAATCCTTAGAACACAACGAAAATCGCCAGCCGATGTCGTGCCTTTATAAATTTTTTGAGGGGGTGTGACAACGTCCATCTTTTTTAATTAAGGAGTTCAATAAGAAAAGGTATAGTACAAAACGTCATGCTATTTCCCTATAAAAATAGCCTTCCTTTGATGAAGATTTAGGTCCTCGAGCATCAAAGTACTAATCTCGAGCATTTGTCTCTATTTCATTCAAGAAAATGGAAACCCAAGCACATTTAACATCAAACACCAATCAACAAAACAATTCTAGTCGATGGGCAAATTTCCCACCAAGCTTGTGGGGTTAGCTTCGCTTCATTTTAGATAAATTACAGTAAAATATATATAAGTCATTGTTCACTCAATACTATAAATACAGGTCTTTAACTATTTGAAAAGTTTTTATTTTTTCTATTTTACAAAAAACTAAACAAATTCTTAGATTATTTTTTAGAACAGTATTTTGTTTTACCATCTAATAAAACAAAAGACTTTTGGTGTCTCTATATATATATTAGTTGTAAATATATATTTGCTTTAAATTCAATATTAGCTAGTTTGAGGACAAATAATATTTTCATGGTATTGAATCTTCATATTACAAACTCACACAATCAAAACAAATTCTCCCAACAATTTCATTTTTTTATACATATCCTTTCTCAATACTAATATTTTGGAAAAGAAATATAAATCCAAAAACTCAATTTACTAAAAAAAAGTTCAGAAATCATTTAATATAAACAATAATTTTTATACTCACTTTTATTTATTTGCAGTCCCTATTATGTTATATTTCAAGACCGGCCACTTTTATATGGATCTACTGTATGAAAAAAAAAGTATTTGGTTATTGTTATAAAATAAAAGAGATGAAAATAATAAATATATAAATATATTTGGTTATAGAGATGAAATTAAAGAGTTAGTAATGAATGTGTTTCGGATACCATTTTAAAATGAATTTCTGTATTTTTATAATTTTTGTATAGAAATGATATGTTTCCACGCAACCCAGATTATCTTGCTACTATGCAATCAAGTCTATTTTGAGGCTAAACTGTCTCAAATCATTTGAAGCCATTTCATGATTGAAGACAAAATTGAACCTTTTTTCTTATGCTTCAATACCAAAATCATTTTTCTTATGTAACGTCTTGATATTCTATTATAAATAGCCTTCCTTTGATGATTTAGATACTCAACCAGCAATTAAAGAACTGGCCTCTAGTTCATCTAAAAAAAAATGGAAACCCAAGCACATTTAACAGCAAGCAGTAATCGCCAAAACAATTCTCGTCCAGAGGCAAATTTCCCACCAAGCTTGTGGGGTTGTAGCTTCGCTTCATTTTCCTTCCCACAAACGGTAAATTACTTCTCTTCTATATATGTATAGCAGTATTCAGAAAATTTAAGTTTCAAAACTATATACAAGTTATTAGAGCTATTAGATTTGTGGGATCTATCATCCAATTCTGCCCTAAGATTGTAATCTGATGTTTCACAATTTGTTTCTAAATATTTTAATTATATATTACCTTCTGTGTTTTTTTTTAATGATAAAATCATATATATATCCTATGTCTCCACTCCTCTCAGGTCAAAGTTGATGTTAAAGTAGTTACACTTTTGTCTAGCCGTTGATTGCTTTTCTTTTAAACAAAGAATTCATCTTTTGATAGAGTAAAGTTATTTTTTTTTTTTTTGGATTAAGCATATAGTTTCCAAAACTTTAATAATTATTTTATTAGTTCAGATAAACTAGAGATTAAGTTATAACTAACTCTTTTTTTTTTTTGTATGAAGTAATCATTTTAAAATCTAATTAATACGACAGTTGATTCTTACTGAATATTTCCCTGCAGGAATTCGAGTCATACAGCCGAAAAGTAGAAGTGTTGAAGGAAAATGTGAAGGACATGCTGATGGCATCCAAAAAGGATACAGTGGAACATATTGAATTCATTAATCTGTTATGTCGGCTTGGTGTGTCATATCATTTTGACGACGAGATTGAAAACAGCCTTAAAGAAATTTTTGATGACCTTCCTAATCTTCTTGAGAAGCATGACTTTGATCTCTACACTGTGTCACTACTATTTCGAGTATTAAGACAGCATGGATTCAAAATACCTTGCGGTGAGCGCATACTTCCACTTTATAGCCTTCCAAACTTTAATTAACATCTCAAAAATTATTTCTTGAACAGTACTTTAAACTCTGCTAAATCTTTCTTTCACAAATTAAGATTATTAAAAAAAAGACTAGAACAGTAAAGTTATTGTGACTAGCAAAACTTTCGTGAAACTAAATAAATATTCTTTCATAATCCACAAACATCTTTTGAAAATTGGCTAAAATTTGTGTTTTGTGTTTTTTTTTTTTATGAATCATCAGCTGTGTTCGACAAGTTCAAGAACACCAGTGGAGAGTTTAAGAAAACAATCATCAACGATGTTAAAGGCATCCTGAGCTTGTATGAAGCTTCATTTTTAAGTGTGTATGGAGAACAGGTACTGGATGAAGCTCTTGTTTTCACAAAGGCAAACCTGGAGTCTTTGGCTATGCAATCAAACCCACGTCTAGCAGACCATATCAGGAATGCTTTGATCCGGCCCTTTCACAAAGGCGTACCAAGAATAGAGGCTAGAAAATACATCTCTTTCTACGAAGAAGATGAGTCTCGCATTGACACTCTACTCAAGTTTGCCAAGATAGATTTCAATCGAGTTCAGTTACTGCATCAACAAGAGCTATCCATTCTCTCGAGGTAATTTTGTGTTCGAGTTCGAGAGAGACATCAGACTAAGTTTCTATTGGAATTTATTTACTCGGTTGCTATTTACATTTTAGGTGGTGGAATGATTTAAATTTTGCTGAGGAGTTTCCTTATGCAAGAGATAGAATTGTAGAGATCTATTTCTGGGCAAATGGAATACATTTCGAGCCTCAATATGCTTTCTCTCGGATGATGGTCACGAAATATACAAAACTTGTATCACTGGTAGATGATACATATGATGCATATGCATCTTTTGAAGAAATACAGCATTTTACTAATGCAATTGAAAGGTTTGTTTCTTGTTACCTCATAGACTGTCTTTCTCTTCTAAATCTTTCATAAACAAAGAAGTCGATACAAAGATGTTCAGGAAAGGAAATGTAATTTTCTGTCTCAATTTCAGATGCAGCATGAATGCTATTGATCAACTACCTGCCGATTACATGAAAGTTCTTTATAGAGCTCTTCTGAATCCTTTCAACGAAACTGAGAATGATATGGGAAAGCAAGGAAGATCCTATGCCTCATATTATGTGAAGGAGGCAGTATGAATATTTTTCCAGTCTCATGCTTTCTTTTACTGTTTCTAGCATAATATATTGTTATTGTATATATATTGATTTAATTATTGCATAGGTTTTACCACACAATCTTTGTTTTATTTGTATGCTATTAGTTTAAAGAATTGGTGAGACGCTACCATGCGGAGGCGGAGTGGGCAGATAAATGCCATGTCCCAACATTCGATGAGTATGTGCGCAATGGATTAGCCACAAGTGCTTATGGGGTAATTATGGCAGCATCCTTCCTTGGAATGGAAGAAGTTGCAGGAGGGGAGGAGTATGAATGGCTAAAAAGTAATCCAAAAATTATTAAAGCTGGAAAGATGATCGGTCGTCTGATGAATGACATTGTGGGCCACGAGGTACGATGCCTGAATTCTTAAAAATAAAAATTACTAGATACATCGAGAATTGTATTCTCATATCTTATATAAGCAAGGAACCAATTTTGAAAATTATTTACAAATTTTATCTTTTAAGTGAAAAGGTATTAGTTCAACTTATGATATACTTAATAACTTACAAGATTTTTCAATTATTTCGTGCATCAAAAAAATTGAACCAAGGTTCAACCCATGACTTTCTTTCTTCTCAATATTTTTGTGTGTAGAAATTTTCATGTTAAGTTTATTTTCTAAAAACTATAACATCGTTTATATATTTGAAGGATGAACAAGAGAGGAGACTGCGCATCCGGTGTTGAATGCTACATGAAACAATATGATGCATCGGAGAAGAAAGCAATTGAAGAGATACAAAAGATGGACGTTAATGCGTGGAAGGATATCAATGAAGATTGCATGAGGCCAACTAATGCTCCAATGCTTCTCCTTCAACACTTTGTTAATCTTATTCGAGTTACAGATGTTAGTTATGGGAATGATGACGATGCCTACACAATTCCATCAAGTTTAAAAGATTATGTCACTTTATTATATATTGAGCAAGTGCCTATGTATGAATAATGGTGTAGAATTCGTACTTTGAGCTCATGGTGGAACTCTCTATGAATGTTGTCGATGTATTGTAATAAAACGAGCAGTGACTCGTGGATATTATATGTGCTATTGGATCTAGTGTGTATTTTGGTATGTATTGAATTTGATAGTTGAGTTTGAATTTTATTGAAAAGGTTTAAACTTTGCATGCAGTGGTGCATGGTCTATTCTTAATTTATATATTATTCTTATATTTTTTATATATTTTTTATGTAGGATCGGTGATTCTAACACTCTTTCTCACTTGTAACCTATCTTTTAAGGTTTATCTAATAGATCAAGCTTTAAGATCTTCACTAGATTCCAAATCGTTTACAGGTCCCTTATTTTATTAAATTTGATAACTAAGTTTTGATTTGATTTAAAAAAATGCATTATTATTATTATTATTATTATTCATCTCCTCCTTAGTTGCAATAGTAATTATATTCTTTTTGAAAATGTCATAAAAAAATATCTCCTTTTTACAAACATCACACTTTTACTTTTTATAAGTATAAATTTGCCACTTCCAAAAAAAAACATCATTAAAGCAATTTTTTTGAATGTTTTTTTTTTCATTGTGGATAATTTATTCATGCTTGCTTATGCTTTGTCGACACCTCTTGAGGTTTTCTTGCGTGTATAATCTTAATTATAATATTTCAGTGTTTTAGTTGCATCTAATGTTCTTTTTGATGCCTTGATCTTTGTTTGTTGTGTATTTGCCTTTATTCCAATTATTTTTTTATGATTCTTTTGAGCTGCAATTTTTCATGTTTCACGTTGTCTTGGTTTTTTTTCCTTGAAACATTGTTTTGTCATTCTTACATTCCTTGCCAGATTTATTATTTCATGCAAGTCTTTGGTCTCCTTTACATTCATGGATCCAAACCAATACACTTGCATTTGTTTTTACCTTTTTTCTTTTCTTTAGTCTCAATATTCATCATCATCCTTGCCATTAACCCAATTAGTTAATTTAGTTCTTTGTTTTATGTAAATTTCAACTACTTTATGCCTGCGATCATACACCCTTCTCTCAGATTATAAGTTGAGAAATTATTTTTATTGCCTTGCTTGATCATACCATAAATTAATTTATTTTGACCTTGGGATGGCCTTCGTCAGATTGCGTAACACGTTACGGGTTTTTTCCGCATGTCATTTCCCTTTTGTTAAAAGCCCACTTAATCTTTGCCCAGGCATTTATTTCTTAATGTTTCTTCTTTGATATCTTATTATCTTTCAGTTAGAGATTTTCCCTGTTCCCATGTTTACCTTCGCTTGATCGTGACCCTATCCTAATCATGGTTTCTAAGTTTTTTTTTTTTTTTTCCTTTTATCTTGCTATTCTTTCACCCCTATACCCAAGTTAGATGAACAATTTGCATGTCAATATTGTTACGGGCCTCCACCAGAGTTTCCTCTAGGTTTCCCAGGCATAACTCACCATCTTTAGGGTGAACTATGCAAATTCACTCTCGCAACTGAATTCTAACAAACTCTCCACAGAAACCAAACAATAAAGGAAAAAAAAAAAACCTAGCCCACGAAATACCCAACTCACTACCCAAAACCCCCAAAACACACACGCCCAAAAAAGAGACAAGCCAAAGAAAAGATCCAGCTAGAGAAAACATTCAAAAGCATAAGCCATCCATCCAAAAGCCAAAACCCACAAGAAATGACCCAATCCTCCATGATCTTTCAGTTTAATAACCTTATGTGATGTTTTGAATTAAAAGAGATAGTAAAAGGCAATAAAGCCCTTGGAGGCATAAAGAGTGGGATATAAATGAATGAGGGGTAGTGTGGTAATTGAATAAATATAATAAGTATAAATAGAAAAAAAAAAAAAAAAGAGAGAGAGAGATGAAATCAAGAGTGAAAAACTGACGGGAGAAGAGAAGAAAAGGGGAAGAAGAAGAAGAGAAAAGAGGGAAAGATAAGGGAAATAGAAGACAATTTGAGAAAATAAGTTTAAAGGTAAAATTATGTATAAATACGTGTTAATTAAGCTTTAAATTTCTGTTTTGGTTTGAAGATTGTGTTTTAGATTTATTGATGAATTAATTTGAATGTTATGGAATTAATTGCTATGGGTATTGAATTGTTTAGTTGATAAAAATAATTTTGAGTTATAGTTCGTGTAAATGCAACCTAGATTATCTTGCTCCTATGCAATCAAGTCTATTTTGAGGCTAAACTGTCTCCAATCATTTGAAGCCATTTCATGATTGAAAACAAAATTTAACCATAACTTAACATGTGAAGACATTAATGTACCGTTTTTCTTGTGCTTCAATACCAAAATCATTTTTCTTATGTAACGTCTTGATATTATATTATAAATAGCCTTCCTTTGATGATTTAGATACTCATCCAGCAATTAAAGAACTTGCCTCTAGTTCATCTAAAAAAAAATGGAAACCCAAGCACATTTAACAGCAAGCAGTAATCGCCAAAACAATTCTCGTCCAGAGGCAAATTTCCCACCAAGCTTGTGGGGTTGTAGCTTCGCTTCATTTTCCTTCCCACAAACGGTAAATTACTTCTCTTCTATATATGTATAGCAGTATTCAGAAAATTTAAGTTTCAAAACTATATACAAGTTATTAGAGCTATTAGATTTGTGGGATCTATCATCCAATTCTGCCCTAAGATTGTAATCTGATGTTTCACAATTTGTTTCTAAATATTTTAATTATATATTACCTTCTGTGTTTTTTTTAATGATAAAATCATATATATATCCTATGTCTCCACTCCTCTCAGGTCAAAGTTGATGTTAAAGTAGTTACACTTTTGTCTAGCCGTTGATTGCTTTTCTTTTAAACAAAGAATTCATCTTTTGATAGAGTAAAGTTATTTTTTTTTTTTTGGATTAAGCATATAGTTTCCAAAACTTTAATAATTATTTTATTAGTTCAGATAAACTAGAGATTAAGTTATAACTAACTCTCTTTTTTGTATGAAGTAATCATTTTAAAATCTAATTAACACGACAGTTGATTCTTACTGAATATTTCACTGCAGGAATTCTAGTCATACAGCCGAAAATTAGAAGTTTTGAAGGAAAATGTGAAGGACATGCTGATGGCATCCAAAAAGGATCCAGTGGAACATATTGAATTCATTAATCTGTTATGTCGGCTTGCTGTGTCATATAATTTTGACGACGAGATTGAAAACAGCCTCAAAGAAATTTTTGATGACCTTCCTAATCTTCTTGAGAAACATGAATTTGATCTCTACACTCTGTCACTTCTATTTCGAGTATTAATACAGCGTGGATTTAAAATACCTTGCGGTGAGCGCATACTTCCACTTTATAGCCTTTCAAACCTTAATTAACATCTCCAAAATTATTTCTTGAACAGTACTTTAAACTCTGCTAAATCTTTCTTTCACAAGAAGTAATATATGGTCAAATTAAGATTATTAAAAAAAAGACTAGAACAGTAAAGTTATTGTGACTAGCAAAACTTCCGTGAAACTAAATAAATATTCTTTCATAATCCACAAACATCTTTTGAAAATTGGCTAAAATTTGACACAGTGTAGAGATCAAAGTCATGCTTCTCAAGAAGATTAGGAAGGTCATCAAGAATTTCTTTAAGGCTGTTTTCAATCTCGTCGTCAAAATTTGATAGAGAGGCACACCAAGATATCTACCCAACTGGAACTCAGAGATTTCCTATAATTGAGAAGCCATATCTATTCCATTCCAGCACAAAAGCGCTCACATTTTGCTGGATTGCGCCTTGTATAAGCAAGATAATTGATAGATGAAATGGGCTGGGAAACCAATACTGATCTGCTGAACATAAACCTTTTCGAAAGATGTATAAGTTCATGAATAGTTAAAATGACTTCAAGTTCTCTTTAGACTATTCGTGAATTAGATTTTAATTACTTTTAATACTTTGTAATCTTTTCTCCCCGCATTTAATGAGATTGATGAATAAATTAAAAGAATTGTCTTCCTCCAAGTATCTCTCCCTCTTTCTTAACAAGTTAGAAGCTTGAACAATTATTTGCTTTTTAAACTCTGACGAGATCCATCAGCAAAATTCATGTGGTCATCGATGAAAGACATGATTTAGAATTTATATGCTTTACCTTGTAATTAAACTAAATAAACAATTAATCTAAACCAACATTGGGTTCTTTTATTCATATCCTTAAGTTATTTTCTTTGGAATTCATATCTTTACCACCTCTCATGGATGAGATGTTTTATGATGGATCTTGGATATTGAAATTGTTCAACATTTTGTTCCCCTTTCTCTCAAATTATGCTATATATCAAGATTTTTTTTTTAATTTCATTCTCATTCAACTTTTTAATTTATAAGATTTTGTTCCTCATTATTTTAATAAACTTGAGAAAAATAAAATATTAATAAATTATTTTCCAGCTCATTTTCCATAATATAACAAAACACTGGAAAGTGTTTTTCAACTTATTTTTCATTACACTACCAAACATCGAAAAATATTTTCTTGGAATTGACTTTCCCGGAATTCACTTTCCAATATCTTATTAACTTTCAAAATTTCAATAATTGATTTTTTTTTTAATGTTTTGAATTATTTCTATATTTTGAATTTTCTAATGTACTGTATAAAAGTGAGGAAATCTCTTTCATATCGGCCACTTGTAGAATTGATTCAAACACAGTGAGCATTTGAGATAGTTAGATAGATAGAGAGAGAGAGAGAGAGAGAGAGAGAGAGAGAGAGAGAGAAGCAGACTATCAATATGGAGTGGTAAATGAAAATTTAAACTTAGGCGACTTCCCTGTTTGAAATGTAATCTATAAGGGCAAAAAAGCAGTCACAATCCAAATGCATGTAAAACGTAGGCGGCTCAACACTTTTTGATTGATTGAGTAGAATTATAAATAAGATTGAACCTTATACAGTGTTTGGCAATAACCTTGAATCTGATTTTCGAAAAGATAGAATGTAAACCACATGTTTATAAATAGGTGGGGGGTATGAATCATAGACTTAGAAATCGATCAATTTTTGTTTTCGTCATTGGGATTGATTGATTTGAATTAGAGGCTTCATTAGTGTAATGTATATATATGTATTTGAATGTAAGTGACATGCATGAAATAGGAGATAAGGCAGAATTATATTTGAATTATATATATGTATTTGAATGTAAGTAATATGCATGAAATATGAAATTCTTATCTTATCGGATAAAAACCTAACTATTCTAATATCTATATATAAAAAAACTATTTTTTTTAATATCGAGAATATATCTTACATATAAGTTTTATAATCCTAGATACTAAAACAAAACAAAATATTTGTTTTGATATTTTAAAAATATGGACCTAGTTCTCATAACTTTAATAAATTGGTTATTAAAACCTAAAATGCATGCTATCACATATTTGTTTTGGATTTTTTTTATATAAAAATATAATATGATTTTTGTATCTTTGAAAGACTCGGTCGTATATATTAAAACAAGACTTATATATATATATATATATATATATATATATATATATATATTGCAAACATTTCAAAGAATAACCGAGTATTTTAATATTGGATTTATATCTTTACAGTATAAAAATATAAACCAATATTAATCAAAATTACCAAAAAATTCTAAGAGAAAATCAAAAGTTTTTTTGGAAACTTTTTGGATTTGTTGTTGTTTTTTTTATATAATATTACACAGGGATCAATTATGTGGGTTAACCCCACCCTAGCGGGGCTGAGATCGGCCTAGAAGTAATTCGGCAGATTTTGTCTAATTGTTCTCTCCTCCTCTCAAATGTTGTCCCCTTCACGGTACGTGGCTTCCCTGTTTGAAAAGTAATTTATCAGGAAAAAAAAGCAGTCACAATCCAAATGCATGTAAAATGTGGAACCCTGTTAAGAAAAGTTAGCTTATAGATGGCCATGATCAAAACTTTTGATTGAGTGGAATTATAAATAAGAATATTGAACCTTATACAGTGTTTAGCAATAATCTTGAATATGATTTTCGAAAAGATAGAATGTAAACCACATGTTTATAAATAGGTGGGGGTATGAATCATAGACTTAGAAATCGATCAAGTTTTGTTTTCGTCATTGGGATTGATTGATTTGAATTAGAGGCTTCATTAGTGTAATGTATATATATATGTATTTGAATGTAAGTGACATGCATGAAATAAATTTAAAATCATGAAAGTGAAAGGGTAATCATTGATACTTCCCTGCTGAGTATTTTTCTTTGAATTCAATAAATTTAAAATCATTTTGAGTTTAAAAATGAAATTTTAAATGTGTCAAAGAACTATCTCAACCTAATAGTTTAAGGTGTTATGTAAGGTTCTAGTATATGATTTATATTATTCTCTAATACACTCTTTCAAGTGAAAGTCATTTGAGCTTGAAACTTACACAGACTCACATTATCTTATGCTTAATTTTTATCAAATAAATATGGATGATGAGATTCGAACTCGTGACCGTCTGGTCATCAAGGTTCTAATATCATGTTAACGAACCATCTTAACTCAATAGCTTAAGCTGTTATACGAGGTTTCAGGATTTAATTTATATTAAAATGAAATTCAATCTTTTAAAATGATATAAAGTAAATTAAAAGCCAATTCTTGTTATGTACTATGCTAAAAAGAATAAATTTATATTAAAACTAGTTTTTCTCAAATACTCATCTTCCTATTTTCTTAGAAATCTTTGAAGGAATAAGATAAAACTTATGAAAATAATATAAAAAACAAGATAAATTAAAATTGATCTCTTTGAATCATACGAATTCAATTTATTTATCAATTTGAGGTGTACATTTGAAAATTTTAAAGTGACATTTCAAAGGTTGGTGACAAATTTGAAAATTGAAAGTGACAAATTTTAAGTTGAAAAAAAGGTTTTTACTTGCAGGGAAGGGACACGTAAGAAAGATGGTTGAGTTATTATTGAGCCAAAAAATCAAGAGTTGATCCAATCAATAATTAATTGTCAGTTTTAGTTTTTTTCCTTCAATAATTGTAATTTTAACAAAAGAGAGAGAAAATATTTTAATTGAGAAAAAGGAATTCCCTGGGACCCAATTTAAGTTGGGAACTTATGTACGAGAAGTTATCCCTAAAGTAAAATTGCAAAATGACATTTGAGTGATTGGTACGTAGTCTAATTTAACATTTGTCAATTTTAGTCAAGATTATTACCAAATGCTTTAGAACACTGTATAGCTAGTGACTTGTATTTTTCTCCTTAGAGATATACACTCCATTTAATTTTCCATATCAACATTTTTCACGAAACCTATTGAATTTCAATATAAATTAGGATTTAAATTTATAAAATTTCAAATTCGTAAAATTCTAATATTATTAAGACTTTACAGTATTAAGATTATTATCAGTAGGAGTTTTCATCATAGACTTGCGATTTGGAGTTTAGGCTAGCTTCACTCAAGGCGTCCACCTTGCACATTACCTTGGATACAAGTAAAGCCCGCCCAAAACCCCTACGAAATATATGTTTCTTACAAAGAAAGTGCTTTGAGTATTACGAGATGATTGTTTGTTAGAAAATATTTTTTATTTTTGAAAAATGATTTATATATAAAGTGAATTTATAGAAAATAAATTATTTTTCTGATGTTTAGTAATATAATAAAAAAATAAATTGTAAAATATTTTCTAGTATTTGGCAATATCATGAAAAATAACTTACTAATATTTATTTTTAAGTTTATTAAAAGAATGGCAAGTAAAACTTTGACTGATAAAAAAATAGAAGGATAATGAAATTGAAAAAAAAAATCTAATTTTATAAATTATTTCAAATTAAAAATAGCAAAAGAAAATAAAGATTAAATCTTATAAATAAAACTAGTGAAAATAATCATCTCAACCCAATAAATTAAATTGTTATGTGAGGTTTCAGGATATAATTTATATTAAAATGAAATTCAATCTTTAAAATGGTATAAAGTAAATTAAAGGCCAATTCCTATTATTTACTATGCTAAAAAGAATAAATTTATATTAAAACTAGTTTTTCTCAAAATACTCATCTTCCTATTTTCTAAGAGATCTTTGAAGGAATAAGAAGTTATGAAAATATTATAAAAAACAAGATGAATTAAAATTTATCTCTTTCAATCATATGAATTCAATCAATTTGACATTTGAGGTATACATTTGAGAATTTTAAAGTGACAATTCAAAGCTTAAGGTGACACATTTGAAAATTTTAAGTTGAAAAAAGGTTTTTACTTGTAGGGAAGGGATACGTAAGAAAGATGGTTGAGTTATTATTGAGCCAAAAAATCAAGAGTTGATCCAATCAATAAGAAATTTTAATTTTAATAAAAAAGAGAGAGAATATTATGAATTTCGATAGACGGATGATCATGAGATTAAGAATTTCCAATACAATAGATACCTAATTGAGAAAAAGGAATTCCCTGGGACCCAATTTAAGTTGGGAACTTGTGTACGAGAAAGTTATCCCTAAAGTAAAATTGCAAAATGACATTTGAGTGATTGGTACGTAGTCTAATTTAACATGTGGTTAGCATTTGTCAATTTTAGACAAGATTATTATAGAAAATAACATAAATCATATATTGAATCTTATTTAAAAGTTTAAATTATTGTGTTGAGAAGATTATTTAATATAGTATCAAAGTTTTGATAACCAAACGATCATGAGTTCGAATCTCATTATCCTTATTTATTTAATAAAAATCAAGCACATGGTAGTGTAAGCCTATATAAATTTTAAGTTTAAAAGGCTTTCGTTTTAGGGAGATATTAGAAAATAATATAAATTATATATTAAGACGTTACCTAATATCTTAAGTTATTGAATTGAGATAGTTTCTTTATAGATTATTATCAAATGCTTTAGAACACTGTATAGCTAGTGGCTTTTATTTTTCTCCTCAAAGATATACACTTCAAATAAGGAAGCCACCTCCATTTAATTTTCCATATCAACATTTTTCACGAAACCACTTCACACTTCAAATCAGTACTTCATATATACTGTATGGCATATTATACTTTGTCACATCCGGACATCACAGTAACAAAATAACAGTCATGAGAACATTTCAAAATAACAGTTAAAGTCACCCATATTTGTTATCATTATGTTAGGATTGTTGAATTCCAATATCGATTAGGATTTAAATTTATAAAATTTAAAATTCGTAAGAATTCTAATATTATTAAGACTTTACAGTATTAAGATTATTATCAGTTGGAGTTTTAACAATTTTTCATCATAGACTTGCGATTTGGAGTTTATGCTAGCTTCCCTCATGGCGTCCAACTTGCACATTACTTGGATACAAGTAAAGCCCGCCCAAAAACCCCTAGGAAATATATATTTTTTTTTTTACAAAGAAATTGCTTAGAGTATTACGAGATGATTGTTTGTTAGAAAAAAAAAAATTTAAAAATTATATATAAAATAAATTTCTAGAAAGTGAATTATTTTTTGATGTTTAATAGTATTATGAAAAAATAAATTATAAGATATATTCTCGTATTTAACTATGTCATGAAAAATAACTTATTAAAAGAATAATGAGCAAAAATTTGGCTGATAAAAAAATTAAAGGATGATGAAATTGAAAAAAAATATATAATTTCATAAATTACTTCAAATAAAAAATAGAAAAAAAATAGAGACCAAATCTTATAAACAAAAAAATTAAAAGTGGATGAAATTGAAAAAAAAATCAATTTCATAAATTATTTCAAGTAAAATAAATAAGAATAAAAAAATAGAAATCAAATCTGATAAATAAAAAATTTCAATTGAGAAAAGGATAGATAAAAATAAATAACAATTAAAATAATGAGTATCAAAGTTGATATGAAAATTAAATTAAATCAAATTCTAAGGGATAAATAGAAAAAAAAAATTCAAAACAAAATATACAACAATCAAAAGATTAATGACCAAATTTAATATAATTAATAAATAATAAGATATTTTAATTTGTTTTGTAATTCTTTGGAAAATATTTTCTACTCAAAGTAAAAAGAAAATATTTTTTTGAAAATTACAGCTAATTAAAGGGCTAATATTTAAAATTTAAATATGTTCATGGTTATACATAGGATAGTTTATATGTATTTTTAAGAGGATAAATTATTATATATACTTAGTGCTTCAAATCATTCATAAGTTATGCTACAACAAATAACACATGGAAATGGTAGATTTAATTATCGATTTAGTTAATATAGATGAATTGATAGTCTTAATCCATCTTACAATTTCTCGTATAAGAGAGAGACAGGTACAAAATAGGTGATGCTAATTTATTTGAGCTATAAAAATTAGTCAATCATAAATAATAAAATAAAATGATCGAAAATTAATTATTTGATAATTGAAATTTTATTTTAACGAAGGAAAATAACAACGTTGGAATTACAATTATTTATTCTAGAAGTCAAGTTTTATTACATATAGCATCTGGAATCTAATAATTATTTGACACACCAAGGGACACTCTTCCTTTCTAATTTGATACAAATCGCTCCCATGAGCAATTATATCAAATTAATTAGTCCCTTTTTTTTTATGAAATTATAAAGGCTTAATAAGTAAGGACATCACCCGATCCTTGGTCTCAAGATGTTCAATAGCATGCCCATCTCCATATTGGTAAATGCATTGTGCCGTTCGTGCAAGGTTGACTGCAACACCAATGATAGTTTGAGAGATATGGGGATTAGAAAATTGATAAGCATTTATTTTCTTCCATGCATTGCTGATTAATTTCTTTATATGATCACGAGCTTCTTCTTCAGAAGCTTCAGTTTCGTACATGTAACATTGGATTGATTTGGAAACGTCTCCTCTATTCATTTCATCCTGTAAATGAAAAATAGAAAATTAACTTATATTCTTAAAAGCAAACAAAAAAAAATCATTTCCACCAAAATAAATATGGATATACTTACAAACTGAAATCAATTAATTGATGTAGAGATTTACTAAAAAAATATACCAAACATCCATAGTGTCCATGGATTTTTAAAATAAAACAGCAGATACCATGGTAGAGATCAGGCCCTTTACCGGTAACAACACTGAAGAGATGTCGGAAATATGAGCAAAGTAAGGAGAAAATATATCTCTTTAATTATTTTTCACTTAAGATTGTTTTTACTATGTTGTTAACAAAACAGGATTTAAAATTGAGTGGTAGATTATTAAATAAAAAAAAAATTTCAACATATTGAAGGTAAGAAATATTGTGCAAAAATAAAAACGAATGTTCAATATTTGATTAGAAATATCAAAAAAGAATTAATTCCTAATATAATGAATAAATGTTGCTTGAATGAATAACGTTGTAAGACACATAATTAAAAATTAAAAATGATAAGTTATAAGCTTGAATGAATAACGTCGTATGACACATAATTTGAAACCCTTAAAACTCATTCTCTTTAGTATGTGGTTAAAAAAAACAGATTTAAAAAATAATTTACCATAAAAAGGACGAACAAAAATGGGAAGGACGAAACTATGTCTCGGAGTGGGAGAAGTCTAGCATACCGAGGAGGTTCCAAGATCATCAGCAAGGCGTAAAATCAGGGATGACCATCGAATTATATCTGGGTATTCCTCCATGAAATGCGAGGCCTCCTCTGTTGTTGGATTCGAACCATAAAAATATGTATGAACAATAGCCAATGGTACTGCAATTGAAATCCATGCATTATCCAAGTATTCTTGAAGAGTTGGTGTATATCCACTGTAGTACCACTTAGCCTCCAACAGATATGATTTACATAAATCTCCCCACTGAAAATTAAGAATGGCACATAAATAAATCAGCTTGATAATTTTCAAAATCTAATTCTATCTTTTCACTTCATATTGCATCAAAGATAATCTTATGTTCCATTAAAAAAAGAGAGAGAGGCTAAAATGGAGACGTCAAAATATTTTAAAAATATCACTAAAATTAAAAAAATAATAATAAAAAAAATACCGCTTTCTTCAAGCAAGGGAGGCTGTCAACTCCTTGATCTCTTAGAATATCATAAGCAATTTCGTTTATCGAATTGAACAATGCGAAAAAACATAATTTCATATAGTCTGGAAGACAATCCATGAAATTAAGATCCCATCTGAAATTTGAACATAAAACAAGTAAAAAATAAAAAATAAAACGGTGCAACATATACTAATATAGCATTAATTATAAATGTGCCCTATAGCCCAAGACTTAGGTGCTGCACAAAGCCACAAACCTTACAATGGCATCTGTGAATAGCTCAAGCTCATCTAAGGTACCATGGACATCATAAACATCATCAACTGTTGTTATAAGTGAATTAATTTTTGCTAGCATTCTCCTAATATTACCAAACTGAGGTTCAAATATGATCCCCACAGACCATAAGAAATACACCATCAGCCTGTCCCTGGCAAAATCCAACTTTTCTCCAAGTCCTGTTATCTTCCACCACCTTTTCATGTCAAGAAATTAAACTATCACCGTTAGAGAGAAGCTATATAAAGTAAATTTGATTAAATTTTATAATATTAGTGAACCCTCAAATCTAAATATTGTTTGAATTAATTAACATGGGAGGATCATCAAATCGAAAAGTTTAAATTGTTACATACAATTTAATTGAATAATATTAGTTTTTATTTGTAGTTCAAGTTGCTTCCAATTTATAAAATAATATGAAGTATCTTCTTAATTGTACGTACCTAGATGAATCTTTCAGATCTTCTTGGTGTACTGCTTGTACCATGTTGAAATCTAGTTTTGCTAGTTCTAACAAAACAGGTTCCATGTCAGTTTTAGTTTCATACAAATTGATGAACCAATGGGCCTCCAATCTTAGCATCCTCCAAGCCAATGGAAGCTCCAAGGCATGGCTCACCAGCTCTGAAAGATATTCGGTAGTGTTGCACTTCTTGACATAGTTTTCAAGATTTTTGGTGGTGAAGTCTCTTGCATCTTCTAAGATGTTCTCACCTTCTACCAAGAAGTATGAAGCTTCATACAGGTTTAGCATTCCCTTCAAATCGTCATGAATACATGCCCTAAAGTTTCCTTGTTCATCCTTGAAATGATTGAAAACCTCTACAAATGGAGATCACAATTAGTCATGAGAAAGCATATAACCATCGATTTCTACAACGATTAAAAGACTTACCTTGAGGTACAAGATATCCACGCTGCCTTAAGAGTCGAAATTCTAGAGCAGTAGCATACAAATCATGTGCTGTCGCTGTATTCTCTATATGATTTTCATCAAACAAGCTCTTCAAAGTGCTCTTTATTTCATCAACGAAATGGTAAGATAATCCAAGTCTTTCCAAGGTATCGATTAGCTCAAGTTGATCCAAGGGTTTCGATGCATTCGCCAGCATCATCCTTATGTTTGCCTTCAGCTTTTCGCTTCGCGCTATGTACGGCTCTCCCTAAACAACATCAAATTCAAGCATTCAACTCAAGTTGCGTGACACTAAAATAACATGAGATTATAAGGACAAACAATTATACCTTATATTTACTAGTCAGTGACTGAACAAAATCATAGTCCCACATGGAAGTTTGGTAATTTGCCGACCTCCGGACAATTTGGTCATCATCTCCGGTGGCAACCATGCATCGACCTTTAGTAGGTACAGAGCGAGAATTCTTGCTTGATTCAGATTCTACTAAGGGTCGACTAGGAGATGCTAATGTGGGGAGAGTGCTAAACGATGAATCCAAGTGGGTGGGAGCCATTCCAAAGTGTTTTGGACTAGAAAAGTTTTAGTTGAGGATGAAAATTCCAGCTACCTCTTTATATTTATACAACATTCACACGTGTTTGTATATACACTACATTTACACCTTTTTTATAATTTTTTTTATAAAATGATGGCATGTGTTTCTTATTATTGTCCGTAGACTAGGTCGTCACACTGTTCCTAAAATTTAAGATTTTATTGGAGTTGTTATGTAATAATAATTTAAGGGAACTAAAAATTTTAAATTAGATATTAATCCTAAATCAGGTTCTAAATTATTTATGATTAAAAATAATAAACATTACTCTTAAAACATACTTTCAAGAGAAAAATTACTCTTATATGTATTATTTTTATTTTTATTTAAATATATAATATTTTGAGCTTGTTTATAAAATGATATTAATCTCTAAAAATAATAATTAATTATTAACTACGGTATAAACGGTACACTAGAGCCCCCACCACCAACCTCCGCCACCAAGTCACCAACCATGCATCGACCTTTAGAATTCTTGCTTGAGGGCATCTCCAACCGGAGAGGCAAATGAGAAGGCAAAATTAAAATAGTATTTTTTTAGCTTTTGTTTCTCTAATTAAGCATTCCAACCCAGCAGCCAATTGAAAAGCCAAAATGGCTCTTTAAGTTGAGAGAAGCTATTTCTACATGTTACTGTAGAAATAGCCAAAAAAAAAAGTAACTTTACCAATGGCTATTTTTATAGCCATTGGTCAACAATATATATATATTTTTTTTAAAGCAAGGAAATAAACTTGTTCTTGTTTTAAATTTTTTCAAAGCATTCAAAATTT
This sequence comes from Populus alba, assembly GCF_005239225.2. Lineage (NCBI taxonomy): Eukaryota > Viridiplantae > Streptophyta > Magnoliopsida > Malpighiales > Salicaceae > Populus > Populus alba. The sequence continues at coordinate 3,260,767 of NC_133302.1, read as the reverse complement.
AAAATATTAATGGTTTTTTCAAAGTTTGAATTTAAATTTACTTTTAAAAAATTAAAATTTTAACAGTTACATATAAAACTGAAAATTAAAAATATTCATATAAATAAATTTTAAGTTTAATTTTAAATTATATCTTTTAACTTTCATATTATTTCATTAAATTTTATATTATTTTTATAAATTACTCATATTAATTATATAATTAATAACATCATAATTATATTATATATAAAATATCTAAATTAGTTACATAATTATATAAAAATAAATTTAACATGAAATATATTAAAATATAAATGGCTTTTTTTAAATAGCTTTTTAGCATTGAAATGCATATAATCAAAAAAAGCTATATTTATACTATTCAAAAAGTTATTTTATCAATTTAGCTTTTTAATTTGGTTTTTTGCATTGAAGATTCTGATACATATTCTACTAAGGGATGACTAGGAGATGCTAATGTGGGGAGAGCGCTGAACGATGAATCCAAGTGGGTGGGACTTGGGAGCCATTCCAAAGTGTTTAAAAAACTAAAAATTTGAAATTGAATAATTTTTTAAATATTTTTTTATTATTATATAATTAAATAAAAAAATAAATTTTTAAAAACTTTTCCATGATAATGCTCTGATAAGTCTAAAAGGGTGTTTGAAAGTGTGGTCATGATTGATTTTCAAAGTGTTTTTCGTTTAAAAATATATTAAAATAAAAAAATTTATTTTTAAAAATTTATTTTTGACATTATATTAAAATGATTTAAAAACAACTAAAAAAATTAATTTAAAATAAAAAAATAAAAAAAATTATTTTTTTAAAAAGTATTAAAAAAAACAAACAGTAATTAACTAATCGGAAGGTAAACTATTACTTTTGTAGGAGTAGCGTGTGATTGATGGTCTTGAAACGTCGTACGAATATAAAAATTGAATGATGATGGTTATGAATAAATAAAAGGTGTGATTATTATTATTAATAATTGTAAGTAAAACAAATCAGTATTTCATTATAATGTTGAATACTGTTTGCTGAGAATTGTCCTATTATGCACAATTATGTATGATGATGGAGGTATATGTGAGGCTGCAGTCAGCAAGCCTCGAGCACCAGGCTGGAGGTGCGCTCCTTAAACTACGCATACATATTACATAGTGCTTGGCCTATTTGTCTAGGGATTGGGCACCCACAATGCATGGCATAGAGAGAGCTGCTATTGAGATCTAGAATCTCAAAATAATTCACAAGTAAAAATATGTACAACAACAATCACCATTTGTCATAACCTAATTTTTAACCATTTTATTATTATTATTATTATTATTATTATTTATTAAAAAGGATAAAAAAATCAATGAAAAAAATAATAATGATGATGAGAAAACAAGTAAAATGAAATAAATGAAGAATGAATTAATTTTTAGGTTAAGGGCAATATGAATGGAAGTTTTGGGGTTTAATTAAACTTTGAAATTAATCTAATTAAGTTTGGAATTAATTTGTTTAATTAAGGGTTTAATTGGAGAATTGATAAGTTTTGAGACTTAATTAAGCTTGGAATAAATTTAATTAATCCAATTAAGGGTTTAATTGGAGAATTGATAAGTTTTGATATTTAATTGGACTTGGATTTAATTAAATCAATGAAATCAGGGACTTAATTGAAACAACATCAAAGTTTGGAGTTTAATTGGGGTCCAAATTGAAAACATTAAAATCCAAGAACCATTTTGAAAATGGCGCCGAAATGCAGGGGTCCAATTACAATTTACCCAGGGGCTTAATTACAAAACGTTTAAAACTTCAAGGGCCCAAATGAAAATAACCATTAAACACCAAAAAACGGTGCCGTTTCTCAGCACTGTTCATCTTCTTCAAACTCTTCAGCTGCCGGCCGCCACCATTACTCCTGCAATAACAGTCAATTGATTACCTGGTAACGGTGGAATGCTGTGGCTATAAAGCCGGAGAAAACAAGGAATCAGGGGACGGAAAAAAGGGGGAGAGGAGGTGGAAGAAAACACAGCACAGAGGGGACGAAAAAAGGCAGAAAATAACAGAAACAAAGAGAGTGGGGAAAGAGGAGAAAAGGGAGGAGCAAAACCGAAAGAGAAAGGAGAGGCTAAAACCCAGACACAAAAAAACAGGCCACGGAGAGAGACCACGAGCAGCGGAGGAAGGAAGCAGCTAGCCCTCCATCACGTCTTCGTTTCTCTGCTTCCAGAGAGGAAGTAACACCGGGAACATAACAAGGCGCAAGAACAGAAACTGTACAGAGGGGGGCAAGTTTTCTGCCCCTGTTTCTTCTCACAGAAACAGGGGCGTTCGTGCCTCACGATCGTGAGGCACGAACGCGTGAAGAAAGGCCATTCTCTGGCTTTATAAGCCAGAGAAGGCCACAGAGAAGGAAGAAGAACTGAGGAGAAACACGAAAAAGAAGAGGACAGAACCAGTGGACGAGAAGAACAACACAGACGGACGCAGACGAGCGAGGAAGACGACGAGCAGGGGAACAAACCGAAACAAAAAGAAGAAGACAACTGAACAAGGAAAGCTAAAACAAAGGAGTAGACAGAAAGCAGTCACAGAGAAGAGCAACGCTGGTCAGTTGTCATCCCCGTCTTCAAGTGCAGCAACAGGTAAGTTGCGTTGCCCCTCCCTGCATTTTAATTGCATGTTGCTGTAACAGGCGTGCGTGAGCGGTTCACGCACGCCCGCGGGTAAACAAAAAGAGAGAAATGGCCAGCCGGGTCAAGCCTGTGACCCGGCTAGGCCTGCTGGGTCCAGCCCAGCCCATGTGGGCTGAGCTGGGCCCAGCCCAAAAAAATAGAAAAAAATAGAAAAAATAGAAAAAAAAATGTGTATGCATGAATAAAAATAATGTAAATTTATTGGTTTATTTACTGACGCCAGAGTCAGGAATAAAAATACTAGTTTAAATTTATATTATTTTTATTCATTGTATTTTTATTTGTTTAGCTAGAAAAATAAAAAATATGTGCATGTATAAAAATAAATTTATTTTTATTTATTTATTCACTGGCGTTAGAGTAGAGAATAAAAAAAATATATTGATCTAATTTTTGTCGTAGCTACGAATTTTTACCAGCGCCAGAGTTGGAATTATTCGAGCTCGAATATTCACTGGCGCCAGAGTCAGGAATATTATAAACAAATCATCACAGCATAAATTAATAAATATTTAGCAATTTAAGACAAAACCAACAATGCAGTCTGTCTTAGGCAGAACGTTTAAGGGGTGATAATATCTTCCCTTTTACGTAACCAATCTCGAGTCATAGAATCTCTGTTGACCAGTTAGGGTTCCTAGTGACCATAATACTAGGTGGCGACTCCTCAAACGAGATGTTTTTCCTTAAAAGAGCCGGATGCCAGAAATCTGTTCTTTTTTCCATAAATAATTCAAGAGAATTTATTTTTTAGGGTCGCCGCGATATCGGGTGCGACACCATTAATCACATAAGAGAATATAAAAAAATTATTTAGTTCAACAGATTAGACAAACGTTATGAATGAGATGACAGAAGAAATTAACAATGAAAAGGCTAGAGATTACAAGGACCCATCATGTTTCTCGCAATAAATCCAATATATGTAAATTTTTAAAAAAAAAATTAAAATTTTTTTATTTTTTTTATTAATTTTAAATTAATATATTTTTAGTGTTTTCAAATCATTTTGATATACTGATATCAAAAATATTTTTTAAAAAATAAAAAAATATCATTTATATATATTTTAATACAAAAAAATTATTTAAAAAAACTACCATAACCACGATACAAACCACAATACAAGAAGCTATAAATATTCTGCAAGCCGATGCGAATTTACCTTAATCAATCACTATATATAGCCGACAACCCTGACATGATCAGACCAGGGTTTCATGGGGTCAGCACTGTTGTGCTCAGTACCTCGTTTTTATAATTCGTGTTGTTTGACAGTGTGGTTGTGGTTGCTTTTCAAATAATTTTTTTATGCTAAAATACATGACAATGATGTTTTTTTTATTTTTAAAAATGATTTTTGACATCAGCACATCAAAATGATTTGAAAACACTAAAAACATATTAATTTGAGATTAATAAAAAAATAAAAAAAATTCAATATTTTTTAAAAATACTTTTGAAAACACAGAAACAAACAGAACAACAATACTATTTCTTCTTCCTCCTATTAAACAAGCTACTATTTCTTCTTCCTCCTATTTATTTATTTACTTATTATCTAAATTCTGAAGGCTAAGTTGCTTCTGTTCTTGTTTACTGCTTCCACAGCTGGCATATCCTTTTGAGTTAGATTTTCTTTCTTTTTTTTAGTGTTTTGAGTGCTCGTAACTCATACAATAAATTTTCCCTTTTTTTTATTTTTTTTAGTTGAATCCTGATTTTCTTTTTCTTTTTTTCTGAAAATAAAAAGGATCCAAAATAAACAATTAATAAAGACTAATGAGCCGATACTCCTTCTCTACCTACCATTACTCAAAATAAGTAGCTCTTCTCATTCATTGTTTATTATTGATGATGATGGTGATTGTGATGTTTTTTTGTGTTTTAAAAGTATTTAAAAAAAATAATTTTTTTTATTTTAAATATTTTTAAATAAAATACAACCAGAACAGTACTCCACAACAATACTCCGGACAAAATTCAATAGATTTTCTAAAGTTAACAACAACAGTCAGACTTTTCATTTCATGTCTGTTAAATATTTGACCGAAGGATGACTCGAAGCTGAATCCTTCAACCTTTTTTTATCGTACATGGTAAGATCAATTATGAGCCCCGTCGTGGGCATTTAAGCCCACTTGTATAATTCCGAAGCCCATTTAAATGATGCTTTTTGAGTTTTTTTTAAGCCCACTTGTATAATTTTTCACATACACGTAAGATAACTTCGACGGGTTAGCAACATCATCTAATTTTCTGTCAATTCATCAGACCTATCACACCCTCTTATTCTGATTCTGATCATCTGATCGATCCCACAAGACATAGGCACACGTGTACCTATTTATTAGACCTTTTTATCTACCTATAAAAAAAATTAATTCAATAATTTAAATTTATATATAATATTTAAGATATAATTTATATTATTTTTTAACATATCATTTTAAATAAAAAAAATTTAAACTTGACTCAAATACTATTTTATATTTAATTTTTATATAAAAAAAAACAAGATTTAAACTTATAATCACTTAGTTATTAAACTCTAATAGCATACTAAAAAATCAATTTAATTTAATAATATAAACTAGTAAATATAAGATATATTACTTTTTAACCATCATGTCTTCTGGTGTGAAACGTTTCTTAAAGTCACGTTGGGAATTTTTTGGATTCTAACTTCCCATTCCCGACCACAAAGTCACGTTGCGAAGATTATCCACAGAAATAGTATTTTGTGTTTTTTAATTTAGTTTTTTTTTTTTTAAGTAAGATGAGTATCTTGTGTTTGGATTTGAGTATCACCTTTGTCAAAAATCAACTTTGATGAATTTTGATCACAATTATTAATTAAAATAGTATTTTGTGTTCTTTTATTTAGTTTTTTTTAAAAAAAAATTTATCTCCTTTAATGCTAGGAATATTACTTAAGACACACATATATATATGGTGCTTAATTTCACATATATTCGTAGCCTGATCTAGTATGTTATTCTCTTTTTTTAGTTTATTTTTTATGCAATTTACTTGTTTCTCATCTTTTGATACAAGTAGCTGAATGGATGGCATTAAGAAATGTTTCAATGTTTCTCCTACTGAAAGAATTACTAGCTTAAAATGTGATTTGCAGAAAACTTTTAAATGACATCTCAAGCTTTTCATTAAGGTCAGGTTCATAAAAATCCAAGTTAGTTTGGGCCACCAAACATTAGTCCAAAGTCAGGGCTGGAAATCTCGAGTAAATTTTCTGCCTGAGCACTGAACCTTTAGAAGCCTATAACTTGAGCATCTCAAGTCCAAATTGAGCGATTGAAAAGCCGAAATTCATCTACACATTCAGACATCCAGAGCTACAACTTTAATCAGAGCCAAAGTTCAATAGAAGCCTCTCTCTGTCTGAAACGGAGCTGGACAGTAGCGTGGATGGAAACGGAAAGTGAGGTGTTGGCATTGGAAAGAGCACGTGTGGAAAAGAGTGATTTATTGGAGATTGCGTCATGGTACTTTTAAAGGAGAGAATGAACGTGGCACATGGCTGAGGAATTAATTTGGTCTAAGGGCCGCCTTAAATCCAGGGGATAAAAAAAAAAAAATTTAAAAGTAAAAAAAGAGAGAGAGAGAGAGAGAGAGAATAAAGAATATAGAGGAAACGGAGCTGGACAGTAGCGTGGATGGAAATGGAAAGTGAGGTGTTGGCATTGGAAAGAGCACGTGTGGAAAAGAGTGATTTATTGGAGAGTGCATCATGTTACTTTTAAAGGAGAGAATGAACGTGGCACATGGATGAGGAATTAATTTGGTCTAAGGGCCGCCTTAAATCCAGGGGATAAAACAAATAAATTTAAAAGTAAAAAGAGAGAGAGAGAGAGAGAGACAATAAAGAATATAGAGGAGGCGACGAGGCGTGACCTATTTGTAACTAAGATTCTCAATATTTGCTAAAATTGTTTTCTCCCTCACTTGTTTTCAATTCATACCCTTGTTCTTTAATTTTTTAGTTTAATTAATTTTCAAATCACAATCATTCAAAATACTGATTTAATTTTCTGTTAAGCAATTTGGTCAATCGGGTTAATTTACTTTGCTAGCAAATCCTTAGGATGATCCCTAGGTCTGAAGATCTCTTCTGATATGGAAAAGCAGTCGATGATAGTTGGAAAGATTTAGTAATAATTTAATTTAGAATTGAGATAGCTTTTGGCTTCATGGAGTTTTCCCTTTGATAGAAAATAAGAAATCACGTGTAAATTATATAAAATTTATTATTAATTATCAAGATTTGCTATAAATCATTAATATTGAATAATGGCTCATTTTATAATATAAATTATTTTTGAAATAAAATTGATAAAATTAAAATAATTTCATGCAAAAAAAATACTCAATTTTTTTTTAAAAACGCCATTTCTGCTGGAAAAACAAAAAAAAAATAACAAGAATACGAAAAACATCTCTGGTACTGGGAATATTTACCGTCAACGGATCCCATTTGCATTTGAGAAAGGGCAACTTGAACATTAAAAAACCTAAGAATTGGAAAAGAGTAAAGAAAACACAAGTTGGTATACTTTAGTACTCAATTAGTTGTAAAGCTCAATTATGTGAGTCGATGATCATCATATTTTCATAATTAAACTCAATTATGCAAACATGACATCAAGCAATTAAACAAATTGTTGTGAATGAATAGAAAAACTTTGGCACCGTTGACTGACTCTACAATAAAATTAACTAGAGGTAATTGTTAACTAGAAATTAATATCAAAAAATTAATAACCGTGCTTGTTTAATTAAAAAAACTTTAACTACTATGAAAATAAATAGCATAACTTTTACTATGTATTACATGAGGAAGATGGAGAACTTTACTCTAAGAGTCTGATTGACTACTTCTTTTTCCACCTCTTACTATTTTACTTAATTTAAAGTTTAAATTATTGACATTTCATTACATATTCTTTCAAATGTATAAATAATTTGGAACCACTAGCTCGAAATAAATAAAACCCTCTGCGTGTGTCTACTACTTCTGCCTAGTTTCGGGGTGCTTTCTCTTTCTCCTATATAAACATAACCTCATTTCAGTATCATAGCTAACTTCTCTCTCCGATTGCTGTAATTTCAATATCAGATTAGACAATTGCGTGGAAATGGTCTTCTTAGTTTGCCGTGTGGAAAATCATGTCATTTACGGGACTGCTGAAGAGAGTGTCTAGTTAGTGTTATTAAACCCGGCCCGGCCCGACGGGTCGACCCGGTGGCTGGACCGGTCTGGGTATAATAAAAGACTAGCTAGGGAAACAGTCTGGCCAAATCCGGACGACCTGGCGGATCGACCTATGACCCGGGCTACCCGGACGAGACCTGGTGTTTTTTTTTTTTCAAATGTGGAATTTAAAACCCATTAGTATATATATTCTATATTCCCAAGAAAAAAAATCATATTTTTTCAATATGGGATAAAAAAAACCTTTTGATTTAAATACTTCAACTTTAAAGGATAATATAATATCTTCTCAATATGAGATTTGAAGTCCCTTTGTATATATACTTTATGTTCCCATGAACGAAGTTCTATATTTTCAATATGTAATTTGAAACCTATTAGTATATATAATATATGTTTCCAATAAAAAAGTTATGTTTTTTCAATATGGGATACAAAACTTTTTAAAATACTTCAATTTAAAAGCTTAACATAATATCTTTTTAATGTGGAATAAATTTTTTTAAAAAAATATTTTTTTAAACTTCATTGTTTACAATATGTATAACCTATATTTGCATGGATTTTTTCATATAAAATATTAAGATTTTAATTTTTTTTTAATCTTTCAGGGTTGATCCGGATTGACCCATGAAATCCGTGAACCGGCCTCTTGAACCGGATCAATTTCCATACCGGGTTTAAATAACTATGTGATTAATGATAATTTTTTAAAATCTGACACTGCTTGCATTGACCGGTAATTTCACTCTAAAATTTCTAGTAATTTATAAAGGAAATTTTTACTGTATATGAATTGATAAACTGTCATTGGCTGACTTCTTGCAAAGTATTCGCGAGAAAAAGCTAAAAGAATTTAAAGTTTTTTAATTTTTTAAAAATTGTAAGAAAAAATCAATTATTTTTAAAATTGTTTTAAAAAATAAAACATCAACTATTTATATAACAGCTAAATCTATTAAGATAAATCGAAAATAACTAGTAAAATCAGTGACTTGCATTGACCAGTGTAATAACGTGGAACCACTCGCAATAAATAAAGCCAAAAAAGGCAGACGAGTGTGTCTAATTCATGACTTGCACTGACTAAAAATTAGCACTAGAAATTCCTAGTTTCGTGGTGCTTTCTCGGCCTGCAAATGAATAGAAAGCATATCCTTTTATTCTATATAAAGAATAATACAATTAACCTCATTTCTATATCCTTGCTTTACTCTCCCGCTAATCTGATACATATGAGTCTCAAGACATACGGCCATTCATAGAAAGGTGTGTTGAAGCAAAAATCTTTTTTTATCTATAGCGCCCTCAATAATGTTATCGCGTGGGACCCAGTTGTTGCGACCACCACGAAATTACCACTCCAAATTCCTTGTTCTTTCTCTGTTTATTACTAGAAAAACTGTCATTGACTGATTTAATTGGAAATTATTTGCGAGAAAGCTAAAAGAATTAGAGTTTTTTAATTTATAAAATTATAATTTTAAATTCTAAAAAAAATTCAATTATTTTAAAAATTATTTTTAAAAAAATAAAAACATCAACTATTTATATAATAGATAAATAAATCTATTAAAATAAATTGAGCAAATAATCCAAAAATAACAAGAAAATAAATATAACATCAACTATTTATATAATAGCTAAATAAATCTATTAAAATAAATTGAGCAAATAATCCAAAAATAACAAGAAAATAAATATATTTTCTATGTTTGATTTTAGTATATTTTTTTATCTTGATTGACTGACTTGCTAAGTACTTGAACTAAAGCTTTTAATATTATTATTTTTTTCTAAATTAAAGATGAATATTTTTGGTTGGCATCAAATAATTTTAAAAATGAGAATTAAAGAGCAGAGGGTTTAAGCAATGTTAAAAGAGAAGGTTTTTGTGCAAGTATTAGATAATTGAAATCATTACTAATCTCCTTTGTTTATTTATTTATTTATTTTTATTACTAGCATGCACGAAACTTCTCATGTCACTTCATGATACTCTTGTTTTCAACGTTTGACACTGCATGAAATTACAACTCTAAATTTATTCTTTAACAATTATATAATGATTTGCAAGAAAACATACTTTCTCAATTATAAATTCCAGCTCAATATTTACCAATAAGAAATTTCCTTGCTTTTTCCCCCCTGTACGTGTTACCTTTTTATCTTTTATGATTATAATTATTGCATTGCTAATAATTTGCAAGAAATAATATTCTTTCTCTGAAAAGGGCTTGGGAATCTCTTTATTAAATCATCAAAATATCAAAGTCTATTTCCAAATACTATTACTACAGTTTTTTTTATATAAAAAATAGAAACAACTAAATAGAAAAGTTATTATTTTTTAAATAAAAAACTAGAAAAGAAATTGAATAAAAAATAAAATAGAAAAATTACCACTCTAAATTCCAGCTTAATAATTTATTATTTAGCGATTATTGCCTTTCTAACAATTTGCAAGAAACATGCTTTCTCAATTTCCTTCTTTTTTCTTTTTAAACTATACTCAATCTGCACCTGCCACGAAATTACCGATAAGTAAATTCCAGCTCAATATTTTTCAATACGCGCTTGAGAAATCTCCTTGCTTTTTTTTTTTTTTTTTCCCACTCGGAAGGAGATTATTTTCGACGAGAATAGTTTTGACCATGTTGTTTCATTGTCAGGGAAAGCACTTATTTCTTTAATCTATGTTTCCGGAGATTATTGCGGTGGGATATGTTTTGGCAGTTAATGGAATTCACAATGACCTTGGTCCTTGAGATCTTTACCTATTTTGGTTGTGGTCACCAAACTTCATTTGTTTCAATTACATCCTTGCAAGTTCTATTAACACGGTTCTATTTGTTGTTATCCACTTCGATTTTCATGTTATTGCATATATCATATATCTTTAAATATTCCTACATTGAATTAGAAATCAATTTTTTTTAACCCTCCTAACCCAGTTGCTATTAAGATTAGTTCTCCACCTGCATGCTCTTCCTTCTCAAGCGTGGCATCGGTCTTTAGCTACACTTACTTAGTCCCTGTTATTTATAAAGCTTATAATTTAGTTCAAGTCAATAAAAGCTTAGCAGTTTGATACAGAAGCTCATGGCCAAGTAAGAGATGTTTATTTTGGATGTAATAAATATTCATATTGGAACATAATATTCATCTCTCAAATCCCTAATCCAGTTGATCATATAAATAATTGTTTTAATTAATAACTATAAGAAATGAAACCCCTTACTAGTTGATTACAGGAATAAAAACTCAAGATTGTCGAGCAAAGTAAATAAATTAATAAACCAGGGTTACTAGAGGAGTTATTTGCCAGGATTGAGTTATATAACAGTTTATAGATGTCGTTTACATATTTTTCAAGTTTCGAAGAATATTAGTGGAATAATGTTTTAATATTTAAAAATTAAAAATATACTGTGTAACTGTTTTGTATAGATTGTAAAGTAAAAGCACAGAAAAAGAAAGGTCCCAGACAGAACAATAATGGAGGACCTCAATAATGTTAACGTGTGGGACCAGTAATCCACCACGAATGTTCCAGCTCAAATATTTACCTTTTACCTTTTATAATTTATGATTATTGCATTGCTAAATAATTTGCAAGAAAGATGAATTTTTTAGTGAATTAAGTTCAATTATAGAAAATCCTGTGCAAATTATAAAAAATCCTGCTTTAAGTTCTTGGAACCTCGCTTTGGGATTAATTAGTGAGAATAAAAAAATCATAAATATTTTATTATTAATCATAGATATTTATTATACAAAATTTATTATTAATCATAGATATTTATTATAGGTCATCAATATTGAATAATGGCTTATTTTCTAGCATAAACCATGTTTGAAATAAAATTGATAAAAAACATGATTATACAATTAAAAATGGGATCATATATAAAAATAATTAAATTGAGAGTTTTCAATTATCTTTAAATATATCATGGTTTTAATCAGTGAATGGCACATCATGTAAATTATAAAAAAAATATTTATTTTTCTGGTATATATATAGTAATAACAAATTAAATGATAGTAACAAGAAAATAGGAATTAGATTGAATAAATGATACAAGTTTCCTATCATGATATATCTAGGAAGAAATTCAAAGAATAGAACAAAGTCAAATTAATATTCTTAATAAAAAAGAAAAAGAAAAGAAAACACATAAAGAAATAAAATATGCTTGTAATAAATATAAAAGACAATTATATTATAATTTCTTCCTTAAAATTATTCAAAATATAGTATTAGAATTCCTTAAAATAAAAGACAATTATATTTTAATCCATAATTAAAGAGTTTCTCATGAACCAAATAATAAAAATATTGTATAACTTTTTTGGATGAATTGTTAATGTAAGGACTGTTTGGGGTCCTGACATGGCTGATTTTATTTGAATATATTATTTGATTAATGTTGACTCTATTATGGCTGCCTTGCATTGACTGGAAATTTCAGTATTCAAGAACCTTGCTTTACTCTGCAGCTAACTTCTGTGTCCCATTCTGCCATTTCATAGATAACTCTTCTTTGCTTCTTTCTCGCTTTAATTTCATGTCTTGCTCATAACGATAACTTGAAAGCCTTCAGTTCAGATAGATAATCATTTACCAGCTCATCCTATATCATTCTATTGAATTTAGAAATGCAGAAAGAAAAACGCAAGCAATCCAAAGATGAAGAAAACGATTCATCCTCGCGAAAGAGAAGAAAAGCTGACCTCAGTAAGCCTATATAGAGAATACAATTAACCTCATTTCAATAACATAGCTTTGGAATTTCATAGCTAACTCTTTGTTATATTGCTCCATTGGTAATTGACTGTGCCTTGATTTCTGCAGCTAAAATAACAGAGCCAGAGTCTTCTCATTCTAGACCAGAAGGGGCCTATGATGTCTTCCTGAGTTTTAGAGGAGAAGATACCCGCAAGACATTTGTAGATCATCTATATACTGCCTTAGTCCAAGCAGGAATCCACACTTTTCGAGATGATGATGAACTTCCTAGAGGAGAAGAAATCTCCGAGCATCTTCTCGAGGCAATTCGAGAATCAAAGATATCCATAGTTGTCTTCTCAAAAGGATATGCTTCTTCTAGATGGTGTCTCAATGAACTTGTAGAGATTCTGAAGTGCAAAAGGAAGTAAACCGGTCAGATTGTTCTTCCTATATTCTATGACATTGATCCTTCAGATGTGAGAAAACAGACTGACAGTTTTGCAGAGGCATTTGATAAGCATGAAGAGCGTTTTGAAGAGAAGTTGGTGAAGGAGTGGAGAAAAGCTCTTGAGGATGCCGGAAAGCTATCTGGATGGAGTCTCAATGATATGGCAAATGGGTATTCCTTCTCTCTCTAAGATTCACTTGCACACGTTTATGGAGTAATTTTACATTACATTTTTCAATGTGAAGTAATAAAATATTTCTTTTTAGCATACTTAATTGACTTGCTATCGATGACTTGCTTTTTTTCTGTGAGCAGGCATGAAGCAAAATTTATCAAAGGGATGATCAAGGATGTGTTGAATAAATTACGTCGCGAGTGCTTATATGTTCCTGAGCACCTGGTAGGTATGGATCTTGCTCACGATATTTATGACTTTGTAAGTACTGCAGCAGATGATGTACGCATTGTGGGCATACATGGGATGCCAGGAATAGGAAAGACGACTCTAGCAAAAGTTGTATTTAATCAACTCTGCTATAGATTCGAGGGAAGCTGCTTTCTTTCGAATATCAATGAAACATCAAAACAATTCAATGGTCTGGCTCTTTTACAAAAGCAACTTCTTCATGATATTTTAAAACAAGATGTTGCTAACATCAATTGTGTTGATAGAGGAAAGGTTATGATCAAAGATCGACTTTGTCGCAAAAGAGTTCTTGTTGTTGCTGATGATGTGGCTCATCTGGACCAGCTAAATGCATTGATGGGAGATCGAAGTTGGTTGCGTCCCGGAAGTAGAGTAATTATTACAACAAGAGATTCAAATCTTCTTCGTGAAGCAGATCAAACATATCAGATCAAAGAATTGAAACCAGACGAGTCCCTTCAGCTTTTCAGCAGGCATGCCTTCAAGGACTCCAAGCCAGCAAAAGATTATATTGAGCTTTCGAAGAAAGCCGTTGGTTACTGTGGAGGACTTCCTTTAGCTCGAGGTTATCGGAGCTCTTCTGTACAGGAAAAACAGAGGTAGATGGGAAAGTGAAATTGACAACTTGAGCAGAATTCCAAACCAAGATATTCAAGGAAAGCTTCTAATAAGTTATCACGCACTTGATGGTGAACTACAAAGAGCATTCCTTGATATTGCATGCTTCTTTATTGGTATAGAGAAAGAATACGTCGCAAAAGTGCTAGAAGCCCGTTGCCGTCTCAATCCAGAAGTTGTTTTGGAAACTCTCCGTGAAAGGTCTCTGATTCAATTTCATGAAAGGCAGTTATTTGAAGAGATGGTAACCATGCATGATCTATTACGAGAGATGGGAAGGGAGGTCGTTTGTAAAGCGTCCCCAAAAGAACCTGGAAAGAGGACCAGAATTTGGAATCAAAAGGATGCATGGATTGTACTTCAGCAGCAGAAGGTACGAGCTCAATGCAAACATGAAAGCATAGTCATGCATATTTTCTATTCAAACTTCTTACAAATAATTGAATGAAAGTTGTATGGATTTTTTTTTTTAGGGTACGGATGTTGTAGAGGGTCTTGCACTGGATGTCAGAGCATCAGAAGCTAAATCACTTAGCGCAGGATCATTTGTCAAAATGAAATGTTTAAATTTACTCCAAATAAACGGAGCACATCTCACCGGATCCTTCAAACTGCTTTCTAAAGAGTTGAGGTGGATTTGTTGGCTTCAATGTCCTTTGAAATATTTTCCATCTGATTTTACCTTGGATAATCTTGTTGTTCTTGATATGCAGTACAGTAACCTCAAAGAACTATGGAAGGAAAAAAAGGTGAGAAACATGCTACAATCTCCAAAATTTCTCCAGTATGTAATTTATATTTAGATGTTTCGACTTCTTATGATTAATTTCAATTATTTTGCACTCTATTATAACAGATTCTCAACAAGCTAAAAATCTTTAATCTCAGTCATTCTCAGAATCTTATTAAAACACCAAACTTGCACAGTTCAAGTCTAGAGAAACTAATTCTGAAAGGTTGCTCGAGTTTAGTTGAGGTACATCAATCAATTGGAAATTTGACGAGCCTCGATTTCTTGAATCTGGAGGGATGTTGTAGGCTGAAGTATCTCCCTGAAAGCATTGCCAATATAATATCTCTTGAGATTCTGAATATTTCTGGGTGTTCACAACTTGAGAAATTGCCAGAACGCATGGGTGATATGGAATCCTTAACTGATCTGCTAGCCGATGGGATTGAAAATGAGCGATTTCTCTCTTCAATTGGACAATTAAAGTATGTCAGAAGGTTATCATTGCGTGGATGCAATCCGGCTCCACCAAGTTGGTCTTTGATTTCAGCAAGTGTTTCGAATTTGAAACGTTGGCTGCCAACATCTTTTACTGAATGGAGATTAGTGAAATGTCTTAAGCTTTCTAATGGTGGTTTGTCTGATCACACAACTAACTGTGTTGATTTTAGGGGTCTCTCCTCTTTAGAAGAATTGGATCTATGTGGAAACAAATTCTCTAGCTTGCCTTCTGGGATCGGCTTCCTTCCCAAGCTAAAGTACTTGTATGTTCTGGAATGCGAATATCTTGTATCAATCCCAGATCTTCCCTCAAGTTTAGACCATTTGGTTGCATGTTATTGCAAATCATTGGAAAGAGTAAGAATACCACTCGAGCCAAAAGAAGATCTACATATAGATCTAGAAGAATGTCCTTCGTTAGAAGAGATTCAGGGCATCGAAGGTCAAAGTAATATTTTCTGGAAAATTGATTTTGTTAGTAATCTCAATCGTTCAGCAAATAAATTACAGAAGAGCGTTGTAGAGGTACTATTTCTTTCCGTCTCTCTTTCACTTAAAAATAAACACACACATTTGGCACATACATTGATTAATGTCTAAAATCTGAGCATTCCTTGAAATCAAATATGTATACAGGCAATAATCATTATTATTATTATTTTTATCTAAAAAATTAAATATTATCTTTAATAATATTTTTTATTAAATATTTAAAGTCTGATTGGTTTTTATTTTTTATTTCTTGATTTTATGATAATATATTTATATAGGCAATGTGCAACGGTCGTCACCTGTATCATATTGAACACATTTCCTGGTGAGATGCCAAATTGGATGAGCTACAGGGAAGAAGGATGCTCATTGTCATTTCATATACCTCCAGTCTTCCATGGCTTAGTTCTTTGGTTTGTTTATTCACTTGATTATTACTGCTTCAAAACTAACTTTATTATTACTATAAGAAATAAAAGCAACGGTATTCAAATGCTTAAAGATAGACTTTATTCATCAAAAGGTGTGTCTAAAGGATGGATAAGATACATAAGTAGAAGTGAAATGGCAATGGAAGATTACTATGGAGATGACGAATTGGAACTATGCATTTCTTCAGTGTCATCACTGGATGCACTTAAGGAATATGGGGTCCATGTGATCGCAGAAAAGTTAGATTCATTTGAAGAGTCAATTACAACGATGCCTTCACCACTGCTGTATCATCTACTTCCTCATCCCCATTGTGGTTCAATTACAGCATCTACACCAAAGCAATGGAGTGACTTTTTATTTGCGAAGCTGCAAGAACATAGCCTCGATTTATGGCTTGATGGTAAGAACATATATTTCATTTTGTTATTTTTATTCTATTATATTTAATTTATGAGATTAAATATTATCTTTAATGATTTTATTATTATTATTATTTAGTATAAAAAATTAAATATCATCTCATCTTTAATAAAAAAAATACTAAATATTTAAGGCTTTTTGATAAGAATACATATTTCCTTTAGTTATTTATATTTTATTCTATTTAATTTAAGAGATTAAATATCATCTTTAATTATTACATTTTTCTTATTTAATCTAAGAAATTAAATATTATCTTTAAAAATATTTTTTATTAAATATTTAGAGTCTGCTTAGTTTTATTTTTTCTTGATTTTATGATAATATTTTTCTTATTTAATATAAAAAATAAATATTATCTTTAATAATTAGATCTATGGAATATCACTTAAAAAATAAATTATAACTTTAATAATTATTTTTTTGAAAAAACAAAAAAGCCAAACAATCACTAAACATATTTTATTAAAATCACTTTAGTTTATTTAGAAAATATTGAAAACTGATTTTTGATTTTTTACAGTAAAACAAAAAATTGAATAATGTTTTTATATTTTATTTCAAACTCGATATTTTAAAACAAAAATGAAAAAGATATGATTTTAACCTTTTTTATATATAAATTAAGTTTTTTAATTAAAAGTTGATGGGGATTTGTTTGTAATAACAAAATGCTGCTCGTTTAACTTTTCTTTTCAAATTTGAAAGTTCTATTGAATTTTGATGGTTTTTAGGGGACAAATATTATGGATGGCCGTGAGAGCACAAGATTATTTTGCAAAGAGAAGCTTGAAGGTACTGATGTCTGACAAGTTGAATTTGAAGATCATTTTACAATTTTACAAACTTGGAAGTTCTCTTTGTAATCTTTTCCATCTGATTTGAAATTGGACAACCTAGTTGTTATTATCCATGATGTAATTTATATTTTCAAGTTTCAATTTTTGATGAATATTTTTTTTTCTCACTTCTTCAACGTATTCTCCAAATGATGAAAATCCTTGATGCTAGTTAGAAATAAATTGGTTTTCTAGGAAGAGATTATTGATTGGGATATAGTATTTGAGTTGGTTCTTCATGGTTTAATGTTATAATTTTAAAATAATTGATGAAAATTACTAATACATAGAAAAGTTCTGAAAGCATCCTTAATTAGTCTAATAAGTGTTGTTAGTTTTGACTATAAGATCTTGCTATGTATTATTACATGGTTTTTACTATTTTTTTGGCATTTCTTATTTTGTGTATACAATTTTTTTTTTCTTGCCGGTTTGTCATTGGCTTCATGGCACCAACACCAATTAATAATAAATCGTGGACTATTATTAAATAAAGAAAAAAACATAAACATTGTTAAAACACTAAACTTGCATTGCTCAAACCTAAATAAACCCTATGACAATAATCTAATTTAGAAAATAATTAATATTATCCTTGTAGTCTTAGAAAATAGTATTTAATCCTTATGTTTTCATATTCATCTATGATTTAATGTGTTGAATTAAATTAACAAGTGAGTTTATGCACATATTGTTATATTGGTTTTGAGTTCAAATAGATGTTTAAAAAGGGAGATTTTAATGTCTTGAGAATGCATTAATTTATATACAATGATGGGATGATTTTGCTAAGAATTGGTTGGTAAAAAACTTAATTTTGTTATATAAAAATTGAAGAGAGAACAATAGATAGCTAAGAATTGATATGCAAAAAAAATAATTTGTGTGTGTTTAAGCTGATTGAAATGAAGATTAAAATAAAGAAAACAAAAAAAGAGAGACTTGTAATGATTTTATGTTAGTGCTCAACATGTTCTTTCTTGTTTTTTTTTTCTTAATTGGATTACCTTTGTTTTTTCAAGTCAAGTAAAATTCTGGTATATAACACTAAATTAAAAAAAATAAAAGGTGAATTAAAGGTCTAACTAAATGAAATACAAACAAAGACTACATCAACTACATTTCATATGCTCAACTCTTAGCAAATTGAAATTTCTATTCGTATCTTGAAAACACAATCTCAATAATCTTTATGTGAGGAGTGATTTCTTTTCTATTATTTTTTTTCTTTGGATCAAAAGGGTCTTATTGAATTATTATTTGTTAGGTAACTAAGATTTGTTGATGTGGAAAATAGCACTAAGGTTTTGGCATGGCCATCGGGGAGAAGCAAAAGCAGCAGCAATCCATCAAGATCATCACTTTGCCATATTGTTTATCTTCTTGGCATTGTTCAAAGGAACGCAAAAAGACATTTCAATTATGAAAGTGTATTATTGTCATAAAGTTTTTCAAATTTCCAATATAGAGAGTGAAATAAAGAGCGAAAGGAAACATCTTTCTTGTTCCCTTCCCCTTCTTTACATGGCTTACTCAATCAAAAAGGCAAACACCTCATTTGATACTCAATCAATATTCAATCAGATGAATATTTTGTTCTTTTTTGTCTCGCTCACTGGGGCAAACCATGTTTTTCAAAATTTTGAATAGCATGCCATCAAAAATAATTTTGTTCAATCCCAATCCCACATTGTCTGTAGAAGTATTTACTTTTGACTGTACACTTTGTTATTTTCCAATCCCTCCCCAGTTCTGCAACCATTTCTCTACTTTCTATGCTTTTGGCTTGCTAAAAACTAAAGAAAACACATTGCTCTAAATGCTAGCCTTCACTCTTGAGATTGTTTAACAAATCCCTTGAGACCTTCTCCATAGTTAACACATCACATAATGGCTACTCTAAAAAATTTAGCCATAAACTTTGAACACCTTTGATAGGTCCCTGTCACAGCAAGTAATTAAAGACAAGAAACAAACACAAATGTATTCTGCTTAGGGCGAGAATAAGCCACAATTGATATTATTGAATATTGAATGCCTCCTCTCTGTCTCATAGCAGAGTTTAAATACAGGAATTGAAATAACAACTTTCCTAAAATACTGGCACGACTACATAAAATCAGGATGACTCCTGCTACATAGCTGGCATTTATTTGCTGAATAAAACTTGACTCCTTCCTCCCGTGCACTAAGGCACTGCAGTGATAAGACCCCCTTGACTCGTTCCTCCCTTGACTGGCTCTTCACAGCTCAATAAACCTGCGATTCTTCTTAGGAATTCTGCATGATCTTCTCGGTTCCAGCTGTTGCTCATTCCGTTGTTGTAGCTCATCACTTGACTCCTTCAATTGCTGCTGCTGCTTATCAATACCTTTCTCTTTTAAGGGAACCTTGTCCTCAAGGTTTAGATTCTGAAATCGTTCCCGTAACGCCACAGCATCTTCCCACGTGGCATCATCATTCTGCAGATGTTTCCATTTGACGAGAATTTCTTCGACAAATCGAGACCCTTTCTTGATCCAACGAGTGTCTAGGACAGCTTCAGGTTCAATCAGCATCTCTCCCGCAGCAGACATAGGTGGCAATTCGATTGATTCAACCACCTCATCTCCAATTTTCTTTTTGAGCAAGGACACATGAAAGACTGGATGAATTCGAGCCTGTGTAGGCAATGTTAGCTTATACGCTACTGCGCCAATTTTTTCTTCAATCTGATAAGGACCATAATAGCGGCTAGCCAATTTTTTGCATACACGCCTGACCACGGATTGTTGACGGTAAGGGTGAAGTTTAAGAAAAACCCAATCTCCCACCTGAAATTCAATATCACGTCGCTTAGAATTAGCGAGTTGTTGCATGCGATTACTAGCCGCATGCAGGTTTGCTTTGAGCAGCCTCAACAATTCGTCCCTAGAGGCGAGTTGCTGATCCACTTCATTCACCGGAGACATGCCAATGTGGTAATGGGGAATTGTAGGTGGTAAACGTCCATAGAGGGCCTGAAATGGTGTCATTCCTGTAGAAGCATGATAAGTTGTATTATACCAGAATTCGGCCCAAGGTAGGAGGGAATTCCATTTTGCTGGCTGTTGGTGAACAAAACACCGAAGATATTGTTCGACGCATCGATTGACCACCTCCGATTGCCCATCCGTTTGTGGATGATATGCGGAACTCATCTTCAACTTGGTACCTGACAATTTAAAGAACTCACGCCAAAAATGACTGATAAAGATAGGATCTCTGTCACTGATAATGGACCGCGGCATACCATGTAGCTTCACTACCCCGTCAACGAATTTCTCGGCCACAATTTTGGCTGTATAAGGATGAGCCAATGCCAAGAAATGTGCTGACTTACTTAGGCGATCAACCACAACGAAAATTGTGTTCTTGCCACCCGATGTTGGGAGACCTTCAATAAAATCCATCGTAATATCATCCCAAACCTGACAGGGAACAGGTAATGGTTGTAATAAACCCGCCGGTGACAATGTGTCTGATTTTACCCGTTGACATACATCACAGGATGCGACATATTCCTTCACTATGCGAGCCATTGATGGCCAATAGAACTGTTGTGCCAACCGTTTGTAAGTGCGCAATACACCCGAATGCCCTCCAATAGGTGAATCATGGAATTCACATAATAGTTGCTGAATGATGTCCGAGTTGGGGGCAACTACTACTCGGTTTTTATAGTGGAGCAACCCATTCCGCCGTGTATACAGGCTGCCCGGATTTTCATCAGCGATCTTGCCAATTTTCTTCATGTAAGGAAGAGAAACAGCTTCGGCCTTAAGCTGATCCCATACAGTACTTTGTGGAACAGATAAGTGCGAAAGGCAAGGGCTTCCCGTCATTCGTGATAATGCATCCGCAGCTGAATTCTCCTTTCCTGGCTTATACACAATTTCATAATCATAGCCGAGTAATTTCGATACGCATTTCTGCTGTTCCGGGGTAGTAATACGCTGCTCCAAGAGGTACTTCAAGCTGCGTTGATCGGTCTGGATCACAAACTTACGGCCTAACAAGTATGGTCTCCACAGCTGGACAGCCACCACAATAGCCAGCATCTCCCTCGCATAAGTTGACCATGCACGCTTGGATAGCCCCAAAGCGCGACTCATGAAAGCTATTGGCCGCCCTTGTTGGGTCAGAACAGCGCCGATGCCATCACCGGAAGCATCAGACTCAATCACGAAAACTTCAGCAAAATTAGGCATGGCAAGTGTTGGGGTGGAAGTCATTGCGGTCTTTAATGCCTCAAAAGCTGCCTCGGCTTCATCATTCCAGCCAAATTGACCTTTGCGTAACAAGGATGTCAATGGTCGAGCAAGAATTCCATAATTGCGGACAAATTTCCTGTAATAACCTGTAAGACCTAAAAATCCACGAAGCTCAGATATATTAGTAGGTCTTGACCAGGATAGCATAGCCTGGATTTTTGCTTGATCAACCTTAACCCCCATTGGAGTAATAATATGCCCCAAGTACTCCAGTTCTTGTTGACCAAAAGCACATTTCTTCAATTTCGCAAAGAATTGGTACTGCCTTAGAATTTCAAAAGCCTTGCGAACATGTTCAAGATGCATGGTCCAATTGGGACTATAGATCAATATGTCGTCAAAAAAAAACTAATACAAATTTTCGAAGATAGGGTCGAAAATATGGCATTCATAAGGGCTTGAAAAGTAGAGGGTGCGTTACACAAACCAAATGGCATGACTAAGTATTCGTAATGACCATTATGAGTGCGAAAAGCAGTTTTATGAATATCATTTGGTGCTACCCTAACCTGATGGTAAACCAGCTGTCAAATCTAGTTTGGTAAAATAAACAGCCCCATGCAATTCGTCTAACATGTCATCTACTGTAGGAATTGGAAATCGGTCTTTAACAGTTACTGAGTTAAGTGCTCTATAATCTGTGCAAAAACGCCATGTGCCATCTTTCTTTTTGACTAACAAAACAGGTGATGAAAAAGGGCTAGTGCTTGATCTTATAAAACCCAATTGTAACATGTCTTGAACCTGTTTTTCAATTTCAGCTTTTTGAAAATAGGCATACCTGTAGGGTCTGACATTGACCGGTTCTGTCCCTTCTTTGACAGTGATGGTGTGGTCGATCTCCCGGACCGGTGGCAATTGAGCTGGAGTTTGAAAAATATCTCCAAATTCCTCCAACATCTGCTGCATTTCAGACTCAACTTTGCTAACAGGCATCTCGGCTTCGGTTTGTAGACAGATAGCAAACATCGTTTTGCTTTGGCGCAGCTCCTTCGATAAATCCTTGAGAGACGCGGGTTGAATGTGTTGGCTGTCAATTCCCTGTAATTTTTGCATCTGATTCTTCCACATAAATTCCATGGTCATTTTCTTCCAATCACAGGCTACTGTTCCCAATTGTTCAAGCCACTGCACTCCCAAAACCAAATCTAACCCACATAAAGGTAGGGCATATAAAGTCAGCATAAATGGGATACCTTGAAGTAGGACGTGTATGTTTTCAAATCTGCCTTGACACTTCAATGGATTCCCATTTGCCACCTTTACGTTGAAGGGCTGTGTGGGTATCACTGGTAGGTGTAGCCAATTAGCAATCCGCTCGCTAATGAAATTGTGGGTGGAGCCACTGTCAATGAGGACAGTCAATTCGTGATTTCCAATTCTTGCCATGATGCGCATTGTTTTGGCAGTCGACCAGCCAGTAAGAGCATGTAGTGAAATTTTTGTGGTTCATCATCTTCGAAGTCTTCGTCATCTTGCAGATGTGTCTCTTCGTCTCCTTCCAGTAGCAACAAACGGGGTCTTTGACACTTATGGCCAGGAGTGAATTTTTCGTCACAATTGAAGCAGAGACCTTGCGATCGGCGTTTCTGCATCTCGTCCCACGCCAGGCGTTTCATGGGTATAGCTGCTGCTGGTGATTTTGTGGGTGAAAAAGAAGCAATTGGATTCTGACTAATGGGAAATGGCTTACGTCGTTGATGAAAGTAATTGCTCATCTCTCATTCTGGCAAGGCTAATTGCCTCTTTCAAGGATTTGGGTTTAAACATCCTAATCCCTTCTGCAATGTCAGGTTTCAAGCCTCCCATAAAAGTTCCCACCAATGCCTTCTGCGTCCAGCCTTGCACACGGTTACCCAGCCTTTCGAATTCTTTTTGGTACTCCCGTAGTGAGCCCCCTTGTCTCACCCTTGACAGTGCTTCATCGAAATCTTCACATTCTGGTGGTCCAAACCTTGCCCATAATTCCTCCTCAAAAATTGGCCATGTCATCTCCTTGTCTTCCTCTTTGTAAGCACGTCGCAGCCACTGCCACCACTGGTTCGCCTCCCCTTGAAGATGAAAAGATGCCAATGACACCTTTTGTGTTTCCACAGTACCTTGGTATTCGAAGAATTGATCAACTCTGTTGAACCATTCAGTGGGGTCGTTGCCCGAGTATATGGGAAACTCAAGCTTCGCCAGTTTTGAAGAGAACATCTGTCTGTTCCCCTCAGCTCGTTCTGCAATGTCTTCACGTTGATAGCGCGGGCGTCCATTGCGCTCAATGGATTGGCTGCTGGATCCTTCTTTGTTGGACAGTAACGCCTCTGTCAGCTTATTGATGTTGACTTCCATCTGCTGCATTCTGTCAACAAGAGTAATTTCCATTCGGTTCATTCCATCTTGCAGACCTCCCAATCCGATTTCCAAATTTTCTATCCGCTCCTTGTTTGTTGTCATTATTAACCTGGCTCTGATACCAATTGATAGGTCCCTGTCACAGCAAGTAATTAAAGACAAGAAACAAACACAAATGTATTCTGCTTAGGGCGAGAATAAGCCACAATTGATATTATTGAATATTGAATGCCTCCTCTCTGTCTCATAGCAGAGTTTAAATACAGGAATTGAAATAACAACTTTCCTAAAATACTGGCACGACTACATAAAATCAGGATGACTCCTGCTACATAGCTGGCATTTATTTGCTGAATAAAACTTGACTCCTTCCTCCCGTGCACTAAGGCACTGCAGTGATAAGACCCCCTTGACTCGTTCCTCCCTTGACTGGCTCTTCACAGCTCAATAAACCTGCGATTCTTCTTAGGAATTCTGCATGATCTTCTCGGTTCCAGCTGTTGCTCATTCCGTTGTTGTAGCTCATCACTTGACTCCTTCAATTGCTGCTGCTGCTTATCAACCTTAAGCAATCAACGTCCCTTCCTTCACAAAAAAAAAAAAAAAAGAACCTCGCATCAATGTTTCCTCATGGTGTGAATTTCTTTTTTCTGATATAGAAACACAAAACCAAATTATCTCAAGGTTGATTATTGTTGTAAATTTTTAAGGTAGCAGAATTAGAGGATAAAAGTAATTTACCAAAATGCTTGTCATTTGGGGACATCATCTCCTCACTATAGTAATCATCACGGAAGTGAAGACCAATTAGAAGACTATAATCCATAATTCTCTCTGCTTCTAAGAATTTACAGTCCCCATAAATTTGACTGAGAAAGAAAGAATAGAAGACAAACACATGTTAACCTCTCAAGAATAGTGCCTCACCAAAGAACAAAATGAAAAAAGTGCAATGCCGTGGAATCTACCTAATGAGTTCATTAAACCATGACCGTTCCAGGCGAAATACAAAGTTTAGATTGAGGTCCTTAAGCGTGGTTGTTTCATCAATTTCACCCTCAAGCTTGTCAGTTGTGCGTCCATGAGAAGAACCTTTCATTAAGCAGACTTAAAGATTAATGCTTCAGTTGTCAATCACATTAATAATATATTTTTTTGATGGTCTAAGACAGGCAAAAGTTTGTTTTTGATGGGAATTATATAAATTATATTTTGAATTTTATTTATAAATTTAAGTTTTTTAGTGAAATAATTTTTTTATATAATATCAAAGTTTTATTAATTAAGTGATTATAAGTTAAAATTTTACAATTTTTATACTTATACTATATAATAAAAATTAAACATAAAATATTGAAGTTACGTGAAAAAAAAGAAGAAGTGATAACTGCTTTATCCCAAGAGTCAGTCTTTCATGGTTGCGTTGCCCAGGCCACATTGATTTTTATCCACGGTCTTACCACTACATTATAATTATAAACAAAACTATATATATATAAAAAAAAAACTATTGTGTGGTAAAATGTTCCTTTATTTATGGATCAAGACAGTAGTATCATTCAATAAAATAACTTTTACATATTTTTCAAGTTTAGTAGAGTAGTAAAGGACTAATATTTTTAATATTTTAAAAATTAAAAAATTTTGTGTAACTGTTTTGTTTAAATTATAAAGTTAAGGACTCTTTTGTACTTGGTAAAATACCTCACACTAAAGTTAATAAATAATAACACAAGAAAGTTTCTCAACTTTTCAATGAAACATTACTTCTCCTGTAAAATCAGTAACAACAGTTTGTATTCTGAGGCAATCTGGGCTAGGACTTGAAACAAATGTTGTATACTGTTTGCACTGTCACTTTGCTTATCTATATTAATTAGAATTGGCCTCCACCCTCTTAGGTTTTTATTGAGATTAGGGATTCTATTGTAGCTCTTTTTTCTCCTTTTATCATAACAAAATAATATCTATATATGGATTAATTTTCGTATACGGAAAGTAAGTCCTTTAATCAAATTTTAGATTGATCATCCTCTGTGTGTTAAAAAAGTAAATGTTAATTTATAAAATAATAAACATGCTTATTATGCCTTGAGCAAAGACTGCTGTAGAAATAAGTAGGCCTGATTAATTGGACTAAATTTTTGTTTTGCTGTATAAACACTTTTTTTCCGGAGATTATTGCGGTGAGAAATGTT
Organism: Populus alba; assembly: GCF_005239225.2. Lineage (NCBI taxonomy): Eukaryota > Viridiplantae > Streptophyta > Magnoliopsida > Malpighiales > Salicaceae > Populus > Populus alba. The sequence goes on along the minus strand of NC_133302.1, from coordinate 3,234,375 downwards.
TTGGCAACTAATGCAATTCAAAATATTGATCTTGTGGATGGACTATCAGAATACGTTAGTGAGACAGAGTATAATAATGGGCTTCCTTCCGACAAATTGGTTGTTAGAGAATTTACTTAATAGTTTGTCTAGAACGTAGTTAAAAACTTTAACAAATATAATTTTTAATAAAACGTCGCCTCCATTGATTCAGAGATTAGGGTATTTCAGTGGCATATAGGCATACAGTGATTCGTTCTATAAATAATAAAAACTTTTTAAAACATTCTTTATCACATATGAACAGATTATTTTTGCCAATACAGAATTATTTTTATTAATTCAGGGACTTAAGCTAATAATTTTTTTTTCTTAATTAAATATCAATATTTTTTGTATGAATTGTAAATCCAGGGACAGTTTTGAGTTTTCTAATCAGAACTTTGGACTAAAATTAATAACAAAATAAGGACCAAAGATAACAGTATGTAAATCTAGGGACCAAAGATAATATAGCTGCATTGACCAGAGACTTCACTTGAATTTTGACTAAAAAATTAAAATTCTGTCAAATTCTCTACTTTATTAGTGTTCATTTTCTTCTTCTTCTTTTTAACATATTTTTCCAACTGCATAAAAAACTTTTATGTCACTCAATGATACACCTGCTTTCAACGTTTTACACTGCTTGAGTCCTCAAGAAAATTAGATGCTATGAAACAAGAGATATATGAATATTTTGGGAGTGTAGTAGATATAGTGTTTTAATTATACTTTAAAAGGGTTAAATTAATTTTATTAGAGGTTTAATTGGTGAAAAATTAAGTTTGAAAGTCCAATTTAGATTTAATTAAGAAGATTAATATTTTTAAAAAATAAATTTAATTTTTATCAAATTAATTAATTAAAATCAGGATGCAAAATCACAACACAATTAAAAGCAAATATTGCTTTTGTCATGGCATAAATAATAGGATATGAATTAACTATAGAAACTAAAGAGTGGATCAACTACATTATAAATATATTTATTTTTATTATATATGTAGTAAAAATAAATTAGATGATAACAACAAAAAAATAGGAATTAGTTTGAATAAATAGTACCGGTTCCTATTATGATATGCATAGAGAAGAAGTTGGAAGAATAAAATGAAGTCAAATATTCTTAATAAAAAAAACACAGAAATAATTAAAAATGTTTTTAATAAATATAAAAGATGGATGAAAATATTAGAGAACATGAAAGAGATATATAATCTCTTTGTAAGATTTATAAGAACTTAATTACAATTACATTTTAATTTCTTCCTTAAATTTTTGAAAAATATATATTATTCTAGGTTTTAATGTAATTAAAAAGGAAGTATTATAAGTGTAGGAATTTTTGACACGCCTAATCAGAGTCTTTTTTGGAAAAAAGAAGAAGCCAGGCTATGAAAATAGGTTTGTGGAAATTTACATCATTTGATTTTGACAATTGCATGGAAATAGTCTTCTTAGTTTGCCGTGTGGAAAATCATGTCATTTACGGGACTGCTGGAGAAAGTGTCTAATGATAATTTTACACTGCTTGCATTGACTGGTAATTTCGCTCGAAAATTTCTAGTAATTTATAAAGGAAATTTCTACTGTATATGAATTGAAAAACTATTATTGACTGACTTCTTGCAAAGTATTTGTAAGAAAGCTAAAGAATTTAAGTCTTTTAATTTTTAAAATTATAATTTGTTGAGGCTTATCTTGGAACCTCGCTTTGGGATTAATTAGCGAGAATAAGAAAATCCTATGCAAATTATACAAAATTTATTATTAATCATCTATATTTATTATTGATCATCAATATTGAATAATGGCTTATTTTCTAGTATAAACAATGTTTGAAATAAAATTGATAAAAGACAGTATACATAATTATTAATGATGGGATTGTTTATAAAAATGACTAAATTAAGGTTTTTTAATTATCTTTCAACATTTTATGATTTTAATAGATGGGATGTACATCATGTAAATTATAAAAAAATATTTATTTTTCTGATATAATAATAATAATAATAATAACAAATTAGATGATACTAACGAGAAAATAGGAATTAGTTTGAATAAATGATACCAGTTCCATGATGATATATCTAAAGTCCCAAACTTCAAGAATTTCTCTTCTTTTCCTTTTGTATTTTCTCATTTTCTTGGCATGTGCGCAGCTGCTTCATGGAGAAAACGTTTCAGATGCGGAAAATAGAAACGGAAAAAAAAATCCCAAATATCGACATCACAAGAGAAGCTTGATATCAACAACATGTTGCAGTCCACAGTCTTTCCATTACATTATAATTACTTCTAAAAAATTTTAATTTAATTTTTAATTATACGCCATCAGCAACTACCTCAAAATTACCATTCTAAATTCCAATCAATATCGATTAACATGTGGCTAAAGAATTTGATTGCTGCTCAATATTCACCACTACACGCTTGAGAAATTTCTTTGCCACTTTTCCCTCTATGTGTTACATTTTTACCTTTTATAATTATGATTATTGCATTGCTAATAATTTGCAAGAAAAATGATGAACATTTTTTAGTGAATTAAGTTCAATTATACAAAATCCTGTGCAAATTATACAAAATCCTGCTTTAAGTTCTTGGAACCTCGCTCTGGGATTAATTGGCGAGAATAAAAAAAATTCTGTGCAAGTTATATAAAATTTATTATTAATCATCGATATGATATTTATTATAGGTCATCAATAAAATTGATAAAAGATAATTAAATTAATAAAAGACATAATTACATAATTATTGATGAGATCGTATATAAAAATAATTAAATTGAGATTTTTTAATTATTTTTAAACATGTCATGGTTTTTAGGTACATCATGTAAATTATTAAAAAAATATTTATTTTTCTGATATATATATATATATAGTAATAACAAATGGTTAGAATGCTTTCGTCCTTTTCGAGTGGAAAGTGGTGTGAAAGCGGGAAGTACTGTGAGAGCTTTATTCTACTTTCTATCTTTAGACGTAATGGCTTTGGCAAAAAGAAACAAATAAAAGTTAGTCTGAATGTTTCTAGAAAGAAGCAATCTTCATCACTTTAATAAATTGTTACAATAATAGCACAGAGTGAAGAACGGTGAACCCGTCGCGCTGGATCACTTTAATAAAAATGTTTTCACTACGAAAGGAACGCAAAAAGACATGATTTTCGACACGGCAAACTAATAAATTTTGAAGAGCTATCAAAAAGTACTTTCGTGTATTATTGTCATTAAGTTTTTCAAACTTTCAATATAGAGAGGGAAATAAAAATAAAAATAAAAATAAAAAGGAAACAATCCCCATCTTTCTTTGCTTGTGCCCTTTCCCTTCTTTCCATGAAAAAAGCAAACACCCCATTTTGATTTTCAATCAGTATGAGTGAGAAAGAGAGAGAGGACAAGGGCGTCCTCTCTCTCTTTCCTTGCTTTTTTTAACGCGTGGACCCAGCAGTGTTGCCACCAAATTCCTTCCTCAATATTTACTAGTACTACACGCTTGAGAAATTTCCTTGCTTTTCTTCCCCTACGTACTGTTACCTTTTTCCTTTTATAATTATGATTATTGCATTGCTAAAAATCTCCAAGAAAGATGATGAACATTTTTTAGTGAATTCAAAATAACAAAAAATAAGGTTTGTTGAGTCTTTTTTTGGAACCTTGTTATGGGATTAAATAGGGAGAATAAGAAAATTCTGTGCAAATTATACAAAATTTATTATTAATCATCAATATTTATTCTTGATAATCAATATTTATTTATTTTTGAAATATCAGGTTGATGTTCTTAAGTGTTTTCTTGATGATTTTAATATATTGATATTAAAAATAAAAATAAAAATAAAAAAACTGGTTTTGTTTTCAAAAAGAAATTGACAATCAATTACTTGTTTACTATGTTCTTAAGAACCAAAATAAATAAATAAGTATTTTTTTATTTTTTATTTTAAATTAATATTTTTTTTAGTATTTTTAAATTATTTTTTTAGTATTTTTAATTTTTAATTTTTCTTAAACATAAAGTTTAGCCTGCAGATCTTCCGCTGATCCCATCTCATTGCTTTATGCATCCAAGCTAAGCCAATTCAAGAAAGAAGATTTGAAGAATACCAGCAGCAGCTAGGGGGAGCAAATTAACTGAAAAATCAATTTAATTTAGAAAACTAAAAAAAATTTAATTAAAAAAATTGAATAAAAAAAAAAACTGATTGAACAAATTAAAATATTGAGAAAAATATCTAGTTCAGTTCAGTTTAGTTTCTAGTTTTGATGTGCCGGAATCGGCCAACCCAAACTAAACCAGTTGGGTTTAGAAATGAAAAAAATAAATAAACGAAGCGGTCCAAGCCGCGGGCCACTTCCGCTCATTACTTTCCCCTTCAACAACGAGGGCATACCATTTCAAATTCAATTTTCTACTTTCCTTTCACACAGCCGCCCCCTCCCCTCCAACCCGGTTTTGGAAACATTCCCTCTCCTTCCGAAAATCCATCACCATAGCCGCTACAGACATGTCTACGACCTATCTCTAATCACGTCCTTGAGCTATCTGATAGCATCGACATAGCCGCTACAGACATGTCTACGACCTCCTTCACTGATACTTCTATTCTCCAAGAACGAAAACCTTTTATTGTTCCAGGTCTTTCTGATAGGATTGAATTGACCACATCTCAACTACCAGTCTTCGGAAGACAATCACATGGTGAAGACCAACAGACCGAAGATACAAACCTATTACCTCATTACAGGAATAACCATAATAACCATATGGTTTTCCGGTTTTGGACCTGAAAAAGGAGCTAGAAAAATAACCATAGGTTTTTCCGGTTTTGGACTGGTTCCGGTTTAGTTTGGATCCCCTTTTTTTAACGGTTTGGTTGTTTTTTAAAAGTAAAAACCGAACCAACAAAAAATAATCACCTCTAACCGCAGCAATGACAGCACATTAACATAACAGCATTATGACAGAAGGAGGGACCATCTTAGAGCAAGTGGGGAGGTATGTTAAAGGCTTGGGTAAGCTATAGCTTAGGTCAAGACTTTATCAATATTTTTTAACTAGTTTTATATAAAAAAATTATAATTCTTGATTGAGTTATCAAAAAAAAAATTAAAATTTACGTGGAGCCTTCTAATATAATATTTTAAGAAATTCAGAAATTTGATGAAAAATCATAATTTGACCAGTTTTATGTTATTGGACATAATTTTTAATTCGACCATCAGATTGAGCTGAAATTTTACGAGAAATCTTAAAATATGGTTAAAATTTTATGATGAACAGAGCTTGGTAGTGCTAACAAAAAAAAAAGAACTGTCAAATAAAAACAAATCGACTCATTAAGGGTAAAATGAGTATTTGCTATTAAAAAATAAAACAAATCAGCTCTTCCTTCATTTTATATGTTACTGACTGGACAAAAACAGAATAAAAAAAGAAAGAAAAGAAAAGGCGAAAGAGAAAGAGATAGAAGTAAGGGGAAAACATAAAAAAATTCAAGGAAAAAAATAAGTAAAAGAATAATCTTATAAACTTATAAAGTCCAACTTATAAAACACTAATTTAAGGAAGAATTAAGTGAAGGAAGGAGGAATTGAGAGAGAGAAAAAAAATTTAATTACTTTGTTTTCTAATTGACATGAGATTGTTATTTTATCTTGATTGAGAGGTTGTTACAATATCAATTAAGATTCGATTATAAATAAATTATATTTCACAAAATATTGAAAGATGTAACTTCAATAGTAGATTTATTTTTACTTTCACTTTAATTTTATGTATTTTTAAATTTATTTTTTAATATTTTAGGTAGTATATTTGAATTAAAACTTTATTATTAGTTTCAAAAAAAAAAAATATATATATATATATATATATGAATTAATAATAAATCTTAAATAAAATTATATATTTATTTAATTGCTCAAGAAAAATTCATTACTCCGTCCTTACATTAGAGTACACTCCCACATGCGTTGTGGCAGCGGTTTGCCCTGTTATTGTTCTCATTTCTCTTATTGTTGAAAGATCCTTCGCCTCCTTGGAAAAGACATTCCAAGTGTGCAGTGTTTATTGTAAAGTTTTTCAAACTTCCAATATTGAGAGAAAAATTCAAAGGAGCAAAAAGGAAACAACCAGTGAGGACCGTATCCTCCAGCTCATCAGATCCCACGAAAGGAACGCAGAAAGACATTCCCTTTCTTGTCATAAAGTCTTGAAGAGCTATCAAAAAGTACTTTCGTGTATTATTGTCATAAAGTTTTTCAAACTTCCAATATAAAAAGAGAAATAAATTTTTTTTAAAAAAAAAAGAGCAAAAGGAAACAACCCCCACCCCATCTTTCTTGTTCCCTTTTCCTTCTTTACATGGCTTACTCAATGAAAAAGCAAGCACTAATGCACCTTCTCCACAAAAGTTTTAGTAATTTACAAAGGAAATTTCTCCTTTATATGAATTGAAAAACTATTATTGACTGACTTCTTGCAAAGTATTTGCAAGAAAGCTAAAGAATTAAAGATTTTTAATTTTTAAAATCATAATTTAAAATTCATTGACGAGTGTGTCTATATATACATATAGGAACTGCTGATTCGATTTGAATATGTTATTTGATTAGTCTAATTATGAACGCAAAAAGACATTCCCTTTCTTGTCATAAAGTTTTGAAGAGCTATCAAAAAGTACTTTCGTGTATTATTGTCATTAAGTTTTTCAAACTTTCAATACATAGAGAGAAATCAAAATAAAAAGCAAAAGGAAACAACCCTCAGCTTTCTTGTGACCTTTCCCTTCTTTCCATGAAAAAAGCAAACACTCCATTTTGATTTTCAATCAGTATGAATGAGAAAGAAAGAGAGGACAAGCGGACAAGGGGTCCTCTTTCTCTTTCCTTGCTTATTAGAAAAAACATGTAATGTAAATTATAAAAAATATTTATTTTTCTGATATATATACATAGTAATAATAAATTAGATGATAGTAACTAGAAAATAGAAATTAGTTTAAATAAGTGGTACCAATTTCTATTCTATATATCTACGCAAGAAGTTCAAAGAATAGAATGAAATCAAATATTCTTAATAAAAGAGGAAAAAGAAATAAAATATGTTTTTAATAGATATAAAATATGGATAAAATTATAGAACAAGAAAGAGAAGTTAGATATTTCAAATTTTAGTAAGGATCAAATTGGATTGTTTAAAAGAGGAAAAACTGTCATTGACTGATTTAATTGGAAAGTATTTACAAGAAAGCTAAAAGAATTAAAGTTTTTTAATTTTTACAATTATAATTTAAAATGGAAAGAAAAAAATCAATTATTTTTAAAATTGTTTTAAAAAATAAAACATCAACAATTTATATAATAGCTAAATAAATCTATGAAAATAAATTGAGAATAACTAGTAAAATCAAGCAAATAATTCAAAACTAACAAGAAAATAAATATATTTTTTAGGTCTGGTTTGAGTATGTTTTGTATCTTGATTTACTGACTGACTTGATAAGTCTTTGCTAAGTATAAATCAACTTTATTTTTAAAATCTGTTTGGTATTTTTTTATTTATTAATGAAATATTATTTCTAGTCATACAACTAGTAGTTGCACTAAAGCTAATAATTATATATAAAAAATTAAACATCAATATTTTTTGTTGGCATCAAATAATTAAAAATGAGAATTTCAGAGCAGAGGGTTTAAGAAATATTAAAAGAGAAGGTTTTGTGTAATTATTAGATAATTGAAATCATCATTAATCTCCTTTGTTCATTTTCTTTTTTTATTACCCCTAGCATGCACAATACTTCATGTCAACGTTTAAACAACTTTAATAGCATGCACATTAATACCATGAAATTACAACTCTAAATTTATTCTTTAGCAATTATATAATGCTCGCTCTTTGACAGTTATTTCATTTCTAATAATTTGCAAGAAAATTAACATTCTTTCTCGAAATTTCCTAGCAATTTACGGAGGAAATTTCCTTGTGCTCTCTCTTGTATATTATTACAAAAACTGTCATTGACTGATTGACTTGCAAAAGTATTTGCAAGAAACCTAACGAATTAGAGTTTTTAAAAATTTTTAAATTATTAAAAACATCCAATTGCTTTTAAAAAAAAATCAAGAATAAAACATCAACTATTTATATAATTGCTAAATAAATCTAATAAAATAAATCGGAAATAACGAGTAAATAATTCAAAAATAACTAGAAAATAAATATATTTTCTATGATTTGAGTATGTTTTCTATTTTGATTCACTAATTTGCTAAGTATTTGCTAAGCATAAACGAAAGAAATGATTTGCTAATCACTCACTAATTCATCCATGATATGTTCAAAAAAAATAGGTTAAAAATTAGGTAACAACGTCAGGTCTGTTTTATTGAAAACCCGGGCCTGTAATTGACTAGAAGAAAACCGATCAACCCACTAAGTAGATCTGGAACCTAGATGACCCAACAAAACTTGGTAGAAATTTATTTTTTTAAAAATGTGTTTTTTCTTCTAGCTAGAAACCTCTATTTTTTATATATTTTTCAGTTGGTTACTAACCCATTTCAAAGTTTACTATATAAATATTAAAAAAATATTTTTTAATGTGGGATTTGAAACCTTTTAGTATATATACTCTATATTTACTAGAAAAAAATTATGTTTTTTTCAATATTAAATAAAAAACCTTTTTGATTTAAATACTTCAACTCAAAAGAAGAAGATAGTATCTTTTTAATGTGGAATAAAAAAAAACCTTTTAAAATAATCTTTTAAACTTCATTATTTATAACATATATAACTTATATCTAACTTCTTAATTTTTTCATATGAATTATTAAAACTTTAAATATTTTATTTTTTATTTTTCTTGGTTGACTTGGATCAGTCCTTGTAACTCGAGACTCAGCTCCTTGATCGAGTCGATCTCGAGTCGGGTTTGATAATTATGAATAAATTTAATGAAAAAATATATATTTTTTAATAAAAATAAAGGGTAAAAAAATTAAATTATGACATGTAACATTAATTATTGACATTCTCTTGTAACAAGCATGAAACTTTATGTCATTTCATGATACCCATGTTTTTAATGCTTTACACCGCTTTAATAAATTGTTACTAGCACAGAGAGAAGAACGGATCTAGGGAAAATAATAATGTAACCATCTAGAAAGTGGTGCAGTGATAGAATTTGAGACTAAAAAATTTGTTTTTTTTTTTTTCAAGTTTGAGTTTTGTGGTTGCTAATATAATGATCACTGAAAGTTTATATGGTTGTTAATTTCAGGACTCGTGGGATTAATCAAGATACTTGCAAATTGGATCGGATAGCTAAGGTAATCTAAAAAAAATAATAGAGATGAAGCAAAATCTCTGTTTGATTGTTTTTTTTTTGTGTTTTTGGTACATTGGTCAACAATAGCTTAGAAGACTTTGGTAGCAGTAAGTAACCTGTTCTTCCTCAATAATGTTAACGCGTGGACCCTGTTGTGGTGGAAACTTTGCAGAGGATCTTAATAAAAACAAGTAAATAGAAAAATATTATTTTTTAAATATAAAAACTAGAAAACCTGATAATATTAAATAAAAAATAAAATAAAAAATTATTGTTTTCAAGTAGAAAAAAAATATAAAAGTTTAACAATATTGAATAGAAATAAATAAAATTTTATGACAGAACAAAATATTTATTATCCTAAAAATTCTTATATTAAAATCTTAATTTATCACATGAACTGAGTCTATATGCTAAAACCAGAAAAAAAATGTAACAAAAAAAATTCTACACAACACAATTAATTATAGGATCGAATATTTTGAGACTAAATTGAGGTTTCTGAATTATCTTTAAACATAACATGATTTTAATAGGTGCACTGTATATCCTTTGAATTTATTAGAAGTGACGTGTAATGTAAAGTATGAACCGCTAACCATTAACTAGCCTTTTCAATTGGATTTTTTATTTAAATTAAAAGGAAATTTTATTTTATTATGAAAAAATATTTATTTTTCTGATATATCTAATAATAATAAATTAGAGATAGTAACAAGAAAATAGAAAGTAGATTGAATAAATGGTATCAGTTCCTATTATGATACATCTAGTGAAAAAGAATAGAATGAAATTAAAATATTCTTAATAAAAAAACACAAAAATTATATCAAGCATTGTATGCTCACGTTCTTCATAAATAAGAAATAGCAAAACAGAAAAAGTCTCCACTCACACCTATAATTTTCTTCTCTTGGAAGCTCGCTCTGGGATTAATTAGCAAGAATAAGAAAATTATGTGCAAATTATATAAAATTTATTATTAATCTTCGATATGTATTTATTATGGGTCATCAATATTGAATAATTATTTATTTTCTAGCATAAACTATGTTTGAAATAAAATTGATAAAAAGACATGATTACACAATTATTGATGGGATCGTATATAAAAATAATTAAATTGAGATTTTTTAATTATCTTTAAACATATGGTTTTAACTGTAAACAATACATCATGTAAATTATAAAAAAAATATTTTTTTTCTGATATATATATATATAGTAATAACAAATTAAATGATAGTAACAAGAAAATAAGAATTAGATTGAATAAATGATACAAGTTCCTATCATGATATATCTAGGAAGAAATTCAAAGAATAGAACAAAGTCAAGTATTCTTAATAAAAAAGAAAACACATAAAGAAATAAATTATGTTTGTAATGAATATAAAAGATGGATGAAAATATTAGAATAAGAAAGAGATATAGAATCTGTTTGTAAGATTTCTAAAAACTTAATTACAATTACATTATAATTTCTTCCCTAAAATTATTCAAAATATAGTATTAGAATTACATAATGCTAGGTTTTAATATATAATTAAAGAGTCTCTACTGAACCAAATAATAAAATATTATATAACTCTCTTTTGGATGAATTGTTAACGGGGGAGGGACTGTTTTGGGTCCCTGTCTTGGCTGATTTTATTTGAATATATTATTTGATTAGTCCATTTATAGGTTGACTCTACTATTCCTGCCTTGCATTGACAGTAAATTTCACTAGAAATTTCAAGTAATTTACACAGGAAATTTCCTGGTGATAAACCTGGAATCTGATTTTCAACTTTCGTAGGCACTAAAGTCCCAAACTTCAAGAATTTCTCTTCTTTTCCTTTTGTATTTTCTCATTTTCTTGGCATGCGCGCAACTGCTTCATGGGAAAAACATTTCAGATGCGAAAAATATAGATAAATGTGGAAAATAAAAGCGGAAAAAAAAATCCCTTCTAAAGATATCTTTTCGTCCCTTGGGATCATGTGGATATTATTTCAGAAAATCAATTCAATCGTACTCCAAAGAACACTCATACTCCAATATCAGCAACCGAAAGTTACCACTCTAAATTCCAGCTAAATAATAAATATTATGTTTTAAAATATTTTTTATTTTAAAATATATTAAAATTATTTTTGATATTATTACATCAAAACTATATAAAAAAAATATTTCAGAATATCAATTCAACCGTACTCCAAAGAACACTCATACTCCAATATCAGCAACGACCACGAAAGTTACCACTCTAAATTCCAGCTCAATAATTTGTTCTATGACAATTACTGCATTGCTAATAATCTGCAAGGAAACATACTTTTAATTATAAGAGTCTGTTTGATATTTTTCCAACTTTTACTATTTTACTTCAAAGTTTCAATAATTGTTTTTTCATTGCATATTCTTTCCAACGTGTAATAATTCGGAACCACTCGCAATAAATAAAGCCAGCAAAGGCAGATGTGTTTGTCTATATATACATGAACCTGCTGATTCGATTTGAACACCCCATTTCTCCGATTCAATAACTTCAGTTGCAAAACTTCTCTCTCCGATTGCTGCAATTTAGCTAACTCTTGATATTATGTTTTAATAGCTAACTCTTTGTTATACAGAGGTATAGCTAACTCTTTTTTGCTTCTTTCTTGTTTTAATTTCATGTCTTTACCAATAACAAAAATGTGAAAGCTTTGTTTGTTTTATGTTTAACTTCAGTTGCTCTTGTCTTATGCTTTCTCATTATTAAGCTTAAATTGCTAATTGATTGTTCCTTCAATTCTGCAGCTGAAATGGCAGAGCCAGAGTCTTCTCGTTCTATACCAAAAGGGGACTATGATGTCTTCTTGAGCTTTAGAGGAGAAGATATTCGCAAGACGTTTACTGGTCATCTATATGCTGCCTTAGTCCAAGCAGGAATCCACACTTTTCTAGATGATGTTGAACTTCCTAGAGGAGAAGAAATCTCCGAGCATCTTCTCAAGGCAATTCGAGAATCAAAGATATCCATAGTTGTCTTCTCAAAAGGATATGCTTCTTCTAGATGGTGTCTCAATGAACTTGTAGAGATTCTGAAGTGCAAAAGGAAAACCGGTCAGGTTGTTCTTCCTATATTCTATGACATTGATCCTTCAGATGTGAGAAAACAGACTGGCAGTTTTGCAGAGGCATTTGGTAAGCATGAAGAGCGTTTTGAAGAGAAGTTGGTGAAGGAGTGGAGAGAAGCTCTTGAGTATGCCGGAAAACTATCTGTATGGAGTCTCAATGATATGGCAAATGGGTATTCCTATTCTCTCTCACTTGCAGACGTTTATGGAGTAATTTTACATTACATTTTTCAATGTGAAGTAATAAAATATTTCTTTTTAGCATACTTAATTGACTTGCTATCGATGACTTGCCTTTTTTCTGTGAGCAGGCATGAAGCAACATTTATCCAAGAGATTATCAAGAATGTGTTGAACAGACTTGATCGCAAGCACTTAGATGTTCCTGAGCTCCTAGTAGATATGGATCAGCGTGCTCGCAATATTTATGACTTTCTAAGTACTGCAACAGAAGATGTACGCATTGTGGGCATGCATGGGATGCCAGGAATAGGAAAGACAACTATAGCAAAAGTTGTATTTAATCAGCTCTACAATGGATTCGAGGGAAGTTGTTTTCTTTCGAATATCAATGAAACATCAAAACATTTTAATGGTCTGGCTCTTTTACAAGAGCAGCTTCTTCATGATATTTTAAAACAAGATGTTGCTAACATCAAATGTGTCGATAAAGGAAAGGTTCTGATCAAAGAACGACTTTGTCACAAAAGAGTTCTTGTTGTTGCTGATGATGTGGCTCATCCGGACCAGCTAAATGCATTGATGCGAGATCGAAGTTGGTTTGGTCCCAGAAGTAGAGTAATTATTACAACAAGATATTCAAGTTTACTTGGTGAAGCAGATCAAACATTTCAGATCAAAGAATTGAAACCAGACGGGTCCCTTCAGCTTTTCAGGTGGCATGCCTTTAAGTACACCAAGCCAGCAGAAGATTATATTGAGCTTTCAAAGAAAGCAGTTGATTACTGTGGAGGACTTCCTTTAGCTCTCGAGGTTATAGGAGCTCTTCTGTTCGGGAAAGATAAAGATAGATGGGAAAGTGAAATTGACAACTTGAGCAGAATTCCAAACAACGATATTCAAGGAAAGCTTCTAATAAGTTATCACGCACTTGATGAAGATCTACAAAGGGCATTCCTTGATATTGCATGCTTCTTTGTTGGTGTAGAGAAAGAATACGTCGCAGAAGTGCTAGGAGCCCGTTACCAGCTTCTCAATCCAGAATTTGTTTTGGAAAAACTCTGTGAAAGGTCTCTGATTCAATTTCATAAGTGTATAATTAAAGATGAAAGGCAGTTATTTGGAGAGATGGTAACCATGCATGATGTATTACGAGACATGGGAAGGGAAGTCGTCTGTAAAGCGTCTCCCTTGCTTCTTGGAAAAAGGACCAGAATTTGGAATAAAGAGGATGCATGGAATGTACTTGAGCAGCAGAAGGTAAGAGCTCAATGCATACATGAAAGCTTATTTTCTAGTCAAAACTTATTACAAATAATTGTATGAAAGTTGTATTGTTTTTTTTTTAGGGTACGGATGCTGTAGAGGGTCTTGCACTGGATGTCAGAGCATCAGAAGCTAAATCACTTAGCACAACGTCATTTGCAGAAATGAAATTCTTAAATTTACTCCAAATCAACGGAGCACATCTCACCGGATCCTTCAAACTGCTTTCTAAAAAGTTGATGTGGATTTGTTGGCATGAATATCCTTTGAAAGATTTTCCATCTGATTTTACCTTGGACAATCTAGCTATTCTTGATATGCAGTACAGTAACCTCAAAGAACTATGGAAGGGAAAAAAGGTACGAAACATGCTACAATCCCCAAAATTTTTCCAGTATGTAGTTTATATTTACATGTTATGATTTTCTATGATTAATTTTTATTATTTTTCTCTCTATTATAACAGATCCTCGACAAGCTAAAAATCCTTAATCTCAGTCATTCTCAACACCTTATTAAAACACCAAACTTGCACAGTTCAAGTCTAAAGAGACTAATTTTGAAAGATTGCTCGAGTTTAGTTGAGGTGCGTCAATCAATTGAAAATTTGACGAGCCTCATTTTCTTGAATCTGGAGGGATGTTGGAGTCTGAAGACTCTCCCTGAAAGCATCGGTAATGTAAAGTCTCTTGAAACTCTGAATATTTCAAGGTGTTCACAACTTGAGAAGTTGCCGGATGGCATGGGTGATATTGAATCCTTAACTGAGATGCTGGCGGATGGGATTGAAAATAAGCAACTTCTGTCATCAATTGGACAATTAAATCATGTCAGAAGGTTATCAATGCGTGGATACAGTTCGGCTCCACAAAGTTCTTCTTTGATTCCATCAAGTGTTTTGAAATGGAAATGGTGGCTGCCATCTTTGGAATGGAGATCAGTGAATCGTCTTAAGCTTTCTTATGGTAGTTTGTCTGATCACGCAACTAACTGTGTTAATTTAAGTGGTTTGCCTTCTTTAAAAGAATTGGATCTATCAGAAAACAAATTCTCTAGCCTGTTTTCTGGGATCGGCTTCCTTCCCAAGCTAGAGATCTTGATAGTCAGTTGGTGCCACAATCTTGTATCAATTCCAGATCTTCCCTCAAGGTTAGGCAGATTGCTTGCATTAGGTTGCGAATCATTGGAAAGAGTAAGAATACCGATCCAGTCAGAAAAGGAACTGCATATAAATCTATATGATTGTCATTCTTTAGAAGAGATTCAGGGCATTGAAGGTTTAAGTGATAGTTTCTGGAAAATTGAAGTTGTTAACCGCAGGCATTCACCAAACAAATTACAGAAGAGATTTGTTGAGGTACTATTTCTTTCAGTCTCTCTTACACAATAAGAAACACACAATTGACACATTCATTGATTAATGTCTAAAATCTCAGCATTCATTGAAATCAATATGTATACATGCAATAATCATTATTATTATTATTTTATTTAAAAAAAATAAATATCATCTTTAATAATATTTTTTATTTTTTCTTATTTAATCTAAAAAATTAAATATTATATTTAATAATATTTTTTATTAAATATTTAAAGTCTGATTGGTTTTATTTTTTATTTCTTAATTTTATGATAATATATTTATACAGGAAATGTGCAACGGTCGTCACCGGTATCGAATGTACTCCTTTCGTGGTGAGATGCCAAATTGGATGAGCTACAGAGGAGAAGGATGCTCATTGTCATTCCATATACCTCCTGTCTTCCATCGCTTAGTTCTTTGGGTTGTCCATTCAAATTGGTCTGACATTCTTATTGTTATAAGAAATAAAAGCAACGGAAGAATATTGTTTAGAGATGAACGAACAACAGGACTTATACATGATGGGGGATGGATAAGATACGTAAGTAGAAGTGAAATGGAAATGGAAGCTTACTGTGCAGATGACGAATTGGAACTATACTTTTCTTCAGACCCCGTACACGTTAAAGAATGTGGGGTCCATGTGATCACAGAGAACTTAGATTCATTTGAAGATTCGGCAGTGGGAAGAGATACAGTGATGCCTTCACCACCGCTGTATCATCTGCTTCCTCAGCCTCATCGTGGTTCAATTACAGCGTCTACACCTAAACAATGGAGTGACTTTTTATTTGCGGAGCTGCAAAACTATAACATCAATTTCTGGCTTTTTAGTAAGAATACATATTTCCTTTAGTTATTTCTATTTTATTCTATTTATTTAAGAGATTAAATATCATGTTTAATTGTTACATTTTTCTTATTTAATCTAAAAAATTAAATATTATCTTTAAAAATATTTTTTATTAAATATTTAGAGTATGCTTGGTTTAATTTTTTTTCTTGATTTTATGATAATATTTTTCTTATTTAATATAAAAAATAAATATTATCTTTAATAATTAGATCTATCGAATATCACTTAACTATATCATTATTTTATTGCTAGGAACTTATGAGTCTTTTAAGCCAAAAGAATAGTAGGAAGAGATAAAATTAGCAAGGAATATTTAGAGTCTGTTTGATTTTATTCTTTGATTTCTTGAAAAAAAATTTAAATTCTTTAAAACAAAATTAAATACTTATAAGTGTTGATTTTGATTTTATTTTAAAAAAACAAAAAACAAAAAGCCAACAATCACTAACATAATTTGTTAAAAATCACTTTAGTTTATTTAGAAAATATTGAAAACTGTTTTTTTGTATTTTACATTAAAATAAAAAAAATTAAATAATGTTTTTATATTTTATTTCAAATTCAATATTTCAAAACAAAAACGAAAATGATGTGATATTAACCTCTTTGATTATAAAGTAAGTTCTTAATTAAAAGTAAAGTAATAACAAAATGCATATACAATCACGTACATCTTAACTTTCTTTTCAAACTTGGAAGTTCTACTGAATTTTGTTGGTTTTTTAGAGAGAAGAAGACAAATCCAGGAATGAGGGCTTTAAAAGATAAATGACTGAGCACAAGATCATTTTCAGAAGGACGCTTGAAGCCACTCCAAATTAGTAGGGTACATCTCTTTCTGCCGAGTTGATATGAATTCGTTAGCTTGATGAAAACTACCGAAAGTTCTGGAAGCATCCTTAATTAGTCTAATAAGTAAAGTCTTGTTAGTTTTGGCTATAAGATCTTGCTATGTATTATTGCATGGTTTTTACTATTGTTTTGCCCTTGTGTTTTTGTATATACAACTTTTATTTTTATTGTCGGTGTGTCATTAGCTTTATGGCACTAACACCAATTAATAATAAATCTTGGACTATTATTAAATAAAAGAAAAAGAAAAATATTTTTAAAACACCAAACTTGCATGGTTCAAACCTAGAGAAACCCGATGACAATAATCCAATTTAGAAAATAATTAATTTGTCCTTGTAATCTTATAAAATAGTATTTAATCCTTATGTTTTCATATTCATCTATGATTTAATCTCTTGCATCCATTTCATTTTCTTATTATTTTAATCCAAAAAAAAAACTAAAAATCATCACATATCATTGAATACCAATTCAAAATAAATAAAATGTTTAAAAAAATCTTTTCGTATTGCACCTTTTTTTAAAAAGAAAATAAAACTACAACATGATCAACTTAAATTTCATGGCCTTACCACACTATAACAATCATGTAAAAATTAAATTTCAAAATATCAACCTCATAGAAAAAATACATTGCAATCACAAATTTAAAATAAACCAAATGATTAAAAAAAAGTTCAATCAAATATATCTTGTAAAAATATATCCATGAAATAAAAATATTGAATTGACAAACATTGTGGAAATAATTTATCAAATCTACCGCTCGAGTTATGGAATCAAGTGAGTTTAATGATTTTTTATCAAATATAATTTTTATCTAAATATAAAATAGTAAAATTATAATATATAAAAAAAAAGAAGCAGCAAAAAGGAGTCTAAAAGAGTGGGTTTGGTGGCCTAGCATTCCTGAGCCTTCTTTTAAAAAAGGAAAACCTAGGTGTGCAGACATTGTAGTCTAGCCCACGCCCTTGAGCTTGGTTTTGCTTGTTTAAAATTTTAGACCGATGCATTCTTGGTTGTTTGTAGAATCTAGCGATGGAGGGTTTTTGGAAAAACAGGACTATGGTTTTTTTTTTTTTTTTGCTAAAAATCTATTTTTCAACCCAATAACATCTAGAAAAATATAATAAACACCTTGATGAATCTATTTATGGTCTTAAACAACCTAAAAAGAGCTCAAAAATCTAAAATCAACTCAAACTTAAAAATCTTCCTGTTGAGAGGTCTACATCATCAACTAAGGAAAAGAATAATAAAAAAAATATTTAGGTGAAACTTCATGATAAAATGGAATCTATTAACACCAAGATTGACCATTTTGGTAGTCGGAATAAAAGTCAATAATAACATTTTCTCTTCACATTGGAATCCAGCAAGTCTCTCTCTTTCTTTTATAAACAAATGACAAAAAAAAAAGTTTGGTACCTAAATTGAATTTCTAACAACTAAAGAGATCAATCACCTCTTAATTAAAACAATTGGGGACCAAACTAAGCTTTTCATATATATGAAATTTGAAGTTGCCACTTATTTTTCCCATGTTTTTCACTTTGATCATCTTTGTTTTAATTCAACCATTTCTTCATAAAAAAGAAGCAACTTGCTATTAATTTGGGCTCAAAAGGGTGCATTAGTGCATGCTAAAAAAATTAAGGATCAAATTGAGAGTTTTTTAAAAAATTAATTGTTTTAATTCATAATAATTTGTGAAAGAATGCATAGTAAAGAGAAAAAACATCACCCAGCTTTGGAACACTTTAATGTGTTGATTGAAATTGACAGGTGAGTTTACTCACATATTGTTATATTGGTTTTGAGTTCAAATAGACATTTAAAAGGGGAGTTTTTCATGAATGCAACCCTTCATGTATTCAATATGAATGATGGGAGATTTTAATGTCTTGTGAATGCATTCATTTATATATGGATGATTTTGCTAAGAATTGATTGGTAAAAAACTTAATTTTGTTATATAAAAACCGAAGCGAGAACAATAAATAGCTAAGAATTGATATGCAAAAAAATAATTTGCATATAACACTAAGATTAAGAATTAAAGGTCTAATTAAATGAAATACAACTTTAAAGACTACATCAACTACATTTCATATGCTCAACTCTCAGCAAATTGAAATTTCAAGGCCATTTGTATCTTGAAAACACAATCTCAATAATCTTAATGTGATGAGTGATTTCTTTTCTATTATTTTTTTTTCTTTGGATCAAAGGGGTCTTATTGAATTATTATTTGTTAGGTAACTAAGATTTGTTGATGTGGAAAATAGCACTAAGTTTTTGGCATGGCCATGGGTAAGAAGCAAAAGCAGCAGCAATCCTATCGCTTTGCCATACTGTTTATCTTCTTGGCATTGTTCAAAGGAACGCAAAAAGACATTCCAAGCGTGAAAGTGTATTATTGTAATAAAGTTTTTCAAACTTCCAATATAGAGAGTGAAATAAAGAGCAAAAGGAAACATCTTTCTTGTTCCCTTCCCCTTCTTTACATGGCTTACTCAATGAAAAAGCAAACACCCCATTTGATTTTCAATCAGCAATGTCCTTGAATATTTTGTTCTTTTTTGTCTCGCTCACTGGGGCAAACCATTTTTTTCAAAATGTTGAATAGCATGCCATCAAAAAGAATTTTGTTCAATCCCAATCTCAATCCCACATTGTCTGTAGAAGTATTTACTTTTGACTGTACACTTTGTTATTTTCCAATCCCTCCCCAGTTCTGCAACCATTTCTCTCTACTGTCTATGCTCTTGGCTTGCTAAAAACTAAAGAAAACACATTGCTCTAGTTGCCTGCCTTCACTCTTCAAATTGCTCAACAAATCCCTTGAGACCTTCTCCATAGTTAACACACCATATAACGGCTACTCTAAAAAATTAAGCCATAAACATTGAACACCTTAAGCAATCAATGTTTTGGGATGTCGCCGGGAGTTTAATCTCCGAGTGTAAAAATTATGTATAAATTTTGCATTCTTTCCTTCCATCCATTACTTGTCCTCTATGAAGATTCTATGTATGAAATCTCAGAATCTTTTCAAGTATAACTTGGGATCAACAGCTGAGATAGACGTGGGATCCACTTGTAAGGACTTGTATGCATGCTCTAGCTTTTTGCTGATATCATAATCCTGGAGGATGTCAATGATACCAAAGTGAAGAACTACATCGAAGATCTCATTACCATTATGTGAAGGTGTTGAATTGTTACTTCCACCCCCCATGCACTGATCCATTTCAGTAGTCCTCATTACACTCTCGGCTCTTGCAGGCACATTTGCCCCCAGCCGGATGAATGGCCCCCTGGAACAGATTTCATATGAGTACTACAAGCATGCAGCGCCAGATAAAATCTTGACATTGCATCACACAATAACAAAAATTCAAAGTAACAAAACAAAGAACAAAATGTGATAACAATGACAGTGATCACTCAACCACAACCGAATCTTACGCTTTGAAGACACTTTTCATCATTAATTTTCCTTTTCACATTGATTTTCAATGTTCCGGGCAGATAAAATAGCATTGATTTACAACCATGGTTTTAAGGCATCATTATTGGCAAAAACATTGTAGGACAGAGCAGACTTAAAGATCAATGCTTCAGTTGTCAATCACATTAATAATTTATATTTGATCGTCTAAAAGGGCCTAGAATAGAACCAGGTAAAAATTTGTTTCTATCTAAGAAAGCAAGAAGGTCTCCACAAACTACCCCCAATTTCGCCACTACAGCCTAAGTCACTTTGAGTCATTCCAACAAATAGGAATTGAATTCAAAGGAATAAATCATTAAATGCAGGGCTCCTATGTGGGAAAGGGAAAATGATTCACTATTAAAAAAGAAAAGCTCAAACACAAATTATAGCTTCACTTTTTGTGAATTATATCTCAAATTTCATTGGCTGGATGATTTATTGATATTTTAAGAAAACAATCTTCATTGCTTTTCAAAACCATACTATGGGTCCATAGGCAACTAAAGTTAAACATGTGGCACATGCCTAGTAGAAAAGAAGATGCCACACCATTTCAGGGCCCCAACATTTAGACTTTTGATGGCAACCAAAGCTAAGTTTAAAAACAGGACCATCTGAGAAGCCGTCAGACAACAACAGGTCAAAGATCCAATAATGGTATGAATCATGCGTTTTTAAATGTATGAATAATGGTATGTAGTGAACTCGTTGCTCATGACTCATGAAATACATCTTTGCAAAGACCAAACCATCATACTCGATGAGGTCAAAGTTTATTGATCATAACTGCTTGCGCTTGAAATGAGGAAAGGCCATCTTTGTTATTCCTTTCACGTTCTGAAATAAGTACATCCCTTGCAATCCCTTCTTGATCTTGAATAATTTTTCTTTCATAAAAAATCCCGACTAAGATCACACCCTACACTGGGGGCAAGTGAAATTTCAATGATCATGAAAGATGATAAAGCCGTGAGAAAGCCAAAAGGCAAAAGAGCCCAAGAAACTCAAATGCTAGGGGGCATCACAAGAAAAAAGTGATAACCAAGATAAAGTGAGCATGCTCTAGCAAAGCAATGGAAAAAAAAAGAAAACAAGGGCAAATCAAAGAAGAGCGGCAAAAGAAAATATGAATGACGTCAAGAGTCAAACTATTGATAGTGATCTTCAGTCTTTGAAACCCTGAAACACTCTTTGAGCCTTATGAATCCTTTTCTTTCATAGCCAAAAACCACAGCCTACGTTACGTGCCTATAGAAGTCCTTTCTAATCAAGCAAGCAAGCAACCTAGAACAATAAACAATGCTCTCAAAATGTAAAGAATACTTTTTCATAAGATTCATGACATCAAGTGTAAACTACTCATTATTATTCATGCTGATAAAAATAAATGTTGAAAAAGAGAAGTTTTTCTCATACAAAACCTCGAGCTTTTTCTCAAGCCCTCCATTTTGAAAACCTATAAAAACAAAAGGTCATATCATGACATATTTTTACCAAAGACCTCATTGCCAAACATAAGAGTAAATAATCTCTTTTCCAAGAAAGAAAATAACCAAGGAGTTGCAAGATTTCAACAGCAAATTGTTATTGGACTCACATCGAAATAATTTTTGTTTTCAAAATGTAAGATCAAGATTTCAAGATTCATTCTAGACCCATATTCCTTCACCAAACTGAAAAGGAGACAAATAAGAGAATGACCTCTTAAAACCTTTATTTGTCTAAGTCACTGACATAAGCACACTCAAGGGCAATAACCAATACAAGGGGGCAATATTGTGTTTAGTAGGAAAAATTCTAGAAAAGGAGATGGTAATTTCCTTTAACCAGACAAGGACGCATTTTGGTTTACAAAAGACATCTCGATCCTTTCTGCAAGTGACACCGAATGTTTCTAGAAGTGAAACGAGGAGTAATGAGTGGTCCTCTCAAATTATTTGACGAATCAGAAAATCTTTAGCAAGCAAGTGGGTCGCGATGGGCACCACAAAAGCTGAGTTGTGTAAACAAATCTGGAAATAAACTTATATGGGCCAACTCGAGTGGGCTAGAAGTCAAGCGACAAAGATGACTCAGATCAGATAGCAAGATCTCACCAACCAATCAACAAGAAGATTGTGAAGAAATGGGGGCCTATATTTCAAATTAGGTAAAGATGTATGCATATCATCTAAACTTTGAGTCATTGGACAATGAATTCTACATTAGACAAAAAATTCTAACGAAATCCATCAAGTGGAAGGCCAACTTGAAATGGCGCACATTGAAATTGCTTTTGAAAAATTTTTACTTTTGAGAATTTTTCAGCCTGGGCAGGCCGCCCATGAGAATTAGTCCACCTGAAAAAAAAAATTTGTATTTCTCCATCACCTCATCTCCTTTCGAGCACGCCTTCGAGCCCTCGTCTTAATTCTTTTCGAGCGCGCCTTCGAGCCCTCGACCATGAAAGGTAGTGCATTTCCTATCCTGCCTCTATTTGAGCGCGCCTTCGAGCCCTCGTCTTATTTCTTTTCGAGCGCGCCTTCGAGCCCTCAACCATCAAAGGTAGTGCATTTCCTATCCTGCCTCCATTCGAGCGTGCCTTCGAGCACTCGTCTTATGTCTTTTCGAGCGCGCCTTCGAGCCCTCGACCATCACAGGTAGTGCATTTCCTATCCTGCCTCCATTCGAGCGCGCCTCGAGCCCTAGTCTTATCTCCATTCGAGCGCGTCTTCGAGCCCTCATCTTATTTCTTTTCGAGCGCGCCTTCAAGCCCTCGACCATCAAAGGTAGTGCATTTCCTATCCTACCTCCATTCGAACGCGCCTTCGAGCCCTCGTCTTATTTCTTTTCGAGCACGCCTTCAAGCCCTCGACCATCAAAGGTATTGCATTTCCTATCCTACCTCCATTCGAGCGCGCCTTCGAGCCCTCGTCTTATTTCTTTTCGAGCGCGCTTTCAAGCCCATTTCGCGAAACCCATTTCATGTTTTATCCTTTATCGGGCAGGTCGCCTGGAACAATTAGACCACTCGTGAAATTCTTCGCGTTTCTTTAATCATTAGGCAGGATGCCCAAAAAAATTACAAAAAAAAAAAAAACCGAAAAAAAGGGGAAAAAAAAAAGAGAAAAAAAAAGGGAAAAGAGGAAGGGTTTTCACAATTATTCTTCTTTACAAAACTTACTATACAAAGTCAAAAGAAAATAAATTTTCTAATGCATTTGCACCGTAAGCATTGTAAAGAGGGGGCAACTATTGTAACCTAATTTTGGCTCATTGGCTTTTAATTTAATTTTTACAGGGTTTAAAATGTAAAATTAAAAGATCAGAGACTTATTTCGATGGAAAGTGTGATTTGTCAACTTGTGTGAAAATTAAGGACTATAATGTGCTTTTGTTATTCTATCCTTATCTTTGAGATAATCCTTACTTTCGAGATAATCCTTACCTTCAAGATAATGATAGTTGTCTGCTTTCGAATTCGATTCTAATTCGAACTTCAGAAAAGAGAATGAGTTTGATTGAGACTTTACTTCTTGCAAGCGATGAGACTCTTGCACTATAAATACAGATCCCAGTCTATACAAAGGAAAGGGAGGATGGAAAGGGAGGAAAAAACCTAAAATAAAAGACCCCAGAGGAGGCCATTACCAGAAACCCTAAAAGAGAAAAACATAAAAAAGGAAGGGGGCGGCGAACCCTATACTAGCCGCCGCCCCCTTTAACTTTTTTTAAACCCAGTCTCACTCGACTTCGCCTCTAGCAGCTGTACGCCTAGGTAAGTTTTTTTCCTTCCTTGCTAAAATAATTAATTGGTTACTGTTGCATACATTTTTTGATAGAAAAAAATTCCAAAAATATTTGGGGCCTTCGTTGATTTATTTGTGAGCCCCTCGCACTTTGTTTTATTTTTTTGTTCTTTGTGTTTGTATTTTTTTATAGATGTGCTCAATCTGTGGACTATTACTATTAAATGCAAATATGTCATGCAATGTTTTTTTTTTTTTTACTTCCATCTAACAAAACAGAAAAATAAAAAAAATAAAAAAAATGTGTATGCACGAATAAAAATAATATAAATTTATTGGTTTATCCACTAACGCTAGAGTCAGGAATAAAATACCTATTTAAATGTATATTATTTTTATTTGTTGTATTTTATTTTATGTAGCTAGAAAAATAAAAAATATGTGCATGCGTAAAAATAAATTTATTTTTATTTATTTATTCACTGGCGTTAGAGTCGGGAATAAAAAATATTGATCTAGTTTATTTTATAGCTACGTGATATTTACCAACGCTAGAGTTGGAAGTATCTGTAGTTGAATATTCACTGCCGCCAGAGTCAGGAATATTATAAACAAATTATCATAGCGTAAACTAATAAACATTTAGCAATTTAAGACGAAACTAGCAATGCAGTCTGCCTCAGGCAGGACATTTAAGGGTGATAATATCTTCCCTTTTACGTAACCAGTCCTGAACCATAGAATCTTTGTTGACCAGTTAGGATTCCTAGTGACCATAATACTAGGTGGCGACTCCTTAAACAAGACATTTTCCCCTAAAAGAACAAGATGCCAGAAATCTGTTCTTTTTCCATAATTCGATAATTAATTTTTAAGGCCGCCGCGATGTCCAGGTGTGACAAGCATAATCTTTGCGATAATCATCTATACTTGACGATTCATATCTTTCATCACAGTTCTCTGTCACCACTTCACATGCACACATTCCCAAAAAAGAGATAGCATGGAAAAATGTCTTTGCTTGTCGTAAAAAATACAAGGGCTAAAACCTAACATAAGGAAAATAGATTTGGGAAAAGGAAAGCAGAAACAAAGCAAGGCACTAACAATTAGGAGGGGCAAAAACATGAATTCAAAAAAGGAAAATACATACCGGCCTTCCATGAACCAATCCATATTAGGCAGCAAATGATAACCCCACATCGATGTTTCCTCGTGATGTGAATTTGTTTTTTATGATAGAGAAACACAAAACCAAATTACCTCAAGATCGATTGTTGTAAATTTTTAAGGTAGCAGAATTACAGGATAAAAGAAATTTACCAAAATGCTTGTCATTTGGCGACATCATCTCCTCGCTAGAGTAATCATCACGGAAGTGAAGACCAATTAGAAGACTATAATCCATAATTCTCTCTGCTTCTAAGAATTCACAGTCCCTATAAATTTGACCGGGAAAGAAAGAACAGAAGACAAACACATTTTAACCTCTCAAGATTAGTGCCTCACCAAAGAACAAGATAAAGGATGCAAAACTTGGAACAAAATGAAAAAAATGCAATGTTGTGGAATCTACCTAATGAGTTCATTAAACCATGACCGTTCCAGGCGAAATACAAAGTTTAGATTGAGGTCCTTAAGCGTGGTTGTTTCATCAATTTCACCCTCAAGCTTGTCAATTGTGCGTCCATGAAAAGAACCTTTCATTAAGCAGACTTAAACATTAATGCTTCAGTTGTCAATCACATTAATAGTCTAAAACAGGCAAAAAATTTGTTTCTAATGGGAATTATATAAATTATATTTTGAATTTTATTTATAAATTTAAGTTTTTTAGTGAAATAATTTTTTATATAATATCAAAGTTTTATTAATTAAGTGATTATAAGTTTAAATTTTACAATTTTTATACTTATACTATATAATAAAAATTAAACATAAAATATTGAAGTTACGTGAAAAAGAAGAAGTGATAACTGCTTTATCCCAAGAGTCTTTCATGGTTGGGTTGCCCAGGAATTGAAACAAATGTTGTATACTGTTTGCACTGTCACTTTGCTTATCTATATTAATTAGAATTGGCCTTCACCCTCTTAGGTTTTTATTGAGATTAGGGATTCTATTGTAGCTCTTTTTTCTCCTTTTATCATAATAAAATAATATCTATGGATTAATTTTGGTATACAGAAAGTAAGTCCTTTAATCAAATTTTAGATTGACCATCCTCTGTGTGTTAAAAAAGTAAATGTTAATTTATAAAATAATAAGCATGCTTATTATGCCTTGAGCAAAGACTGCTGTAGAAATAAGTAGGCCTGATTAATTGGACTAAATTTTTGTTTTGCTGTATAAACACTTTTTTTCCGGAGATTATTGCGGTGAGAAATGTTTTGGCAAACTAATGCAATTCAAAATATTGATCTTGTGGATGGACTATCAGAATACGTTAGTGAGACAGAGTATAATAATGGGCTCCCTTCCGACAAAGTGGTTGTTAGAGAATTTACTTAATAGTTTGTCTAGAACGTAGTTAAAAACTTTAAAAAATATAATTTTTAATAAAACGTCTCCTCCATTGATTCAGAGATTAGGGTATTTCAGTGGCATATAGGCATACAGTGATTCGTTCTATAAATAATAAAAACTTTTTAAAACATTCTTTTATCACATATGAACAGATTATTTTTGCCAATACAGAATTATTTTTATTAATTCAGGGACTTAAGCTAATAATTTTTTTTTCTAAATTAAATATCAATATTTTTTGTATGAATTGTAAATCCAGGGACAGTTTTGAGTTTTCTAATCAGAACTTTGGACTAAAATTAGTAACAAAATAAGGACCAAAGATAACAGTATGTAAATCTAGGGACCAAAGATAATATAGCTGCATTGACCGGAGACTTCACTTGAATTTTGACTAAAAAATTAAAATTCTATCAAATTCTCTACTTTATTAGTGTTCATTTTCTTCTTCTTCTTTTTAACATATTTTTCCAACTGCATAGAAAACTCTTATGTCACTCAATGATACACCTGCTTTCAACGTTTTACACTGCTTGAGTCCTCAAGAAAAACTATTAGATGCTATGAAACAAGAGATATATGAATATTTTGGGAGTGTAGTAGATATAGTGTTTTAATTATACTTTAAAAGGGTTAAATTAATTTTATTAGAGGTTTAATTGGTGAAAAAATTAAGTTTGAAAGTCCAATTTAGATTTAATTAAGAAGATTAATATTTTAAAAAAATAAATTTAATTTTTATCAAATTAATTAATTAAAATCAGGATGCAAAATCACAACACAATTAAAAGCAAATATTGCTTTTGTCGTGGCATAAATAATAGGATATGAATTAACTATAGAAACTAAAGAGTGGATCAACTACATTATAAATATATTTATTTTTATTATATATGTAGTAATAATAAATTAGATGATAATAACAAAAAAATAGGAATTAGTTTGAATAAATAGTACCGGGTCCTATTATGATATGTATAGAGAAGAAGTTGGAAGAATAAAATGAAGTCAAATATTCTTAATAAAAAAAAAAACGCAGAAATAATTAAAATATGTTTTTAATAAATATAAAAGATGGATGAAAATATTAGAGAACATGAAAGAGATATATAATCTCTTTGTAAGATTTCTAAGAACTTAATTACAATTACATTATAATTTCTTCATTAAATTATTCAAAATATATATTATTCTAGGTTTTAATGTAATTAAAAAGGAAGTATTATAAGTGTAGGAGTTTTTGACACGCCTAATCACAGTCTTTTTTGGAAAAAAGAAGAAGCCAGGCTATGAAAATAGGTTTGTGGAAATTTACATCATTTGATTTTGACAATTGCATGGAAATGGTCTTCTTAGTTTGCCGTGTGGAAAATCATGTCATTTACGGGGCTGCTGGAGAGAGTTTCTATTGATAATTTTACCTTCTTTTAAAATCTTGGACACTACTTGCATTGACTGGTAATTTCGCTCGAAAATTTCTAGTAATTTATAAAGGAAATTTCTACTGTATATGAATTGAAAAACTATTATTGACTGACTTCTTGCAAAGTATTTGTAAGAAAGCTAAAGAATTTAAGTCTTTTAATTTTTAAAATTATAATTTGTTGAGGCTTATCTTGGAACCTCGCTTTGGGATTAATTAGCGAGAATAAGAAAATTCTATGCAAATTATACAAAATTTATTATTGATCATCTATATTTATTATTAATCATCAATATTGAATAGTGGCTTATTTTCTAGTATAAACAATGTTTGAAATAAAATTGACAGTATACATAATTATTAATGATGGGATTGTTTATAAAAATGACTAAATTAAGGTTTTTTAATTATCTTTAAACATTTTATGATTTTAATAGATGGGCTGTACATCATGTAAATTATAAAAGAATATTTATTTTTCTGATATATATAATAATAATAATAATAATAATAATAATAACAACAACAACAATAACAAATTAGATGATACTAACGAGAAAATAGGAATTAGTTTGAATAAATGATACCAGTTCCCATGATGATATATCTAAAGTCCCAAACTTCAAGAATTTCTCTTCTTTTCCTTTGTATTTTCTCATTTTCTTGGCATGCGCGCAGCTGCTTCATGGAAAAAACGTTTCAGATGCGGAAAAAAAAAATCCCAAATATCGACGTCACAAGAGAAGCTTGATATCAACAACATGTTGCAGTCCATTACATTATAATTACTTCTAAAAAAAATTTAATTTAATTTTTAATTATACGCCATCAACAACTACCTCAAAATTAACACTCTACATTTTAGCTCAATATCGATTAACATGTGGCTAAAGAATTTGATTGCTGCTCAATATTTACCGCTACACGCTTGAGAAATTCTTTGCCTCTTTTCCCTCTACGTGTTACATTTTTACCTTTATAATTATAATTATTGCATTGCTAATAATTTGCAAGAAAAATGATGAACATTTTTTAGTGAATTAAGTTCAATTATACAAGATCCTGTGCAAATTATACAAAATCCTGCTTTAAGTTCTTGGAACCTCGCTCTGGGATTAATTAGCGAGAATAAGAAAATTCTGTGCAAATTATATAAAATTTATTATTAATCATCGATATGATATTTATTATAGGTCATCAATACCATTTTATTATTATTATTATGCTGCACTGTAGTACGAGGGCGAGGCTCCGTAGACATATTATTAGCTAGAAATTTGGAAGCTTTAATTTACTTGTTTATGAAGTTTAGGAACAAAGACTCCCTATTCTGAGCCAACAGAGGTTGCCGCCCACGAAATTCCTTTATCCCGCTGTTAATTTTTTAATTGCGCGTATCAGGTGTTTGATAAAATTCCTCAACTGAAAAAAAAAAAAAACCATGTTTAGAATGCTTTAGTCCTTTTCGAGTGGAAAGTGGAAATCCCTTTCCCACTTTCCACTCAGTGTGAAAGCGGAACTACTATGAGAGCTTTATGCCACTTTCTATCTTAGATGTAATTGCTTTGGCAAAAAGAAACAAATGAAAGTTAGTGTACGCACTGCTTTAGCCCAAGAGTCTTTCATGGTTGCCTTGGATTGATTGACAGGAAGAAGTCTGAATGTTTTTAGAAAGAAGCAGTCTTCATTGCTTTTCAAAACCAATCTCTGGATCTATTAACAAAAACTCTAAATCGCGAGTAAAGTTTTAGTAGGGTACTAGACACAATTAATTATACATTGCTATAATAAAATTACGTATTTATTTTTAAGTGGGAAAAAATTAAGCCATGAGACCAGGGGTTCTTTGGTCTTTACCTATTTTCGTTTTGGCCACTGAATTTTATTTTATTTTCAATAAAAGAGAAGGATTTGTGTAATTATCAGATAACTGAAATCATCGCTAATCTCCTCCGTTCATTTTCTTCTTCTTTTATTACCCTTAGCATGATACACAGAAAAGAAGAACGCGTGGTTCAAGAGAAAACAATGTGCTATTTCTATCACAAAATCTTTGTTTGATTTTATGTTGTGTTTTTGGTACATTGATCAACAATAGCTTGGAAGAGCTTGATAGCAATAACCTTTTCGACCTCAATAAATAATGTTAACGCGTGGATCCAAGAGAGAAAAATGAAATTTGCTATTTCTATCACATTATTATAAAGAATAAAAGCAACGGAAGAATATTGTTTGAAGATGAACGAATAGCAGCAACTGTGGTCCACTTGGGAATTGGAACTATGCATATATTCAGTGCATCGTATTCGGTTCCTTCCTGGTGAGATGCCAAAATGGTTGAGCAGTGGAGAATAAAAGCAACGGTTGGGATTCATTTGAACTCGTACACGTTAAAGAATAGTATTGACCTTGATATTAGTTAGAAATAAATTGGTTTTCCAGGAAGATATTGTTTTAGGTTTATTTCTTTATATAAGCTTGTTGAATTCTAGGCCTTATATGATATTAGTTGATGTGATTTGGATTTATTTTTAAGTTAATTTGTGAGTGGGTAGTAATAAGTGTATATGAATGTGAATTGAAGTAAGTTCCTTAACAAATGTGATGGGTTGGTGTGAAGCTTTGATTAATTGATATATTTTGATGTAATGAGCAAATACCTTAACAAATTTGAATATTTGAAAGATAATAGGTAAATATTGAAGAATTGTATAGAAAGAATCGTATTGAAATTATGGAAAATATGATTTTGTCCCTAAATTCTAGAAAACAATTATAGTTTGGTCACTGGTTGCAAAATAACAATTTTTAAAATATTTTTTAATAAATATTGATGATTTATTATCAATTTTTATTGTTATCATTTAAATTTAAAATTAATTATATTCTGTATTTAAATGTGTTTCGTTTCTTTGGAAACTGTATGCTAGAGTCTCTCAATATATTAAAAGGGCTCACTAGAAGGTAAAATAATGATCAGTTTTAGTTAGCTCCTGCAGGACTTTGCATTCTATAATTTATGCTATGCATTCCATAACCCTTGGCCCTCTAAATTACCCAAAAAGGACAATAATTGAGCTTGGTGATCTACGAGCACAAGTGGTACAGTTCTCAATCGAATTTTAGCAAAATCAAGGATCCAAGAATTGGCCTCTGTATTCTGAGGCAATCTGGGCTAGGATTTGAAACAAATGTAGCTATGTTTTCTCCTTTTATTATAAAAAATTAATATTCATGGATTAATTTTCGTATAATTTAAGAAAGTAAGTACTTTAATCAAATTTTACATTGACCATTCTCAATGTGTTAAAAGTAAATGTTAATTACCAAGTTGTTGCAATTAAAACCGGACCGGCCCAATAGGTTGACCCAGGACCCGGTCGACCCGGGGACGGGACCTGTCCGAGTTTGTCAAAAGAGCAGCTGCTGCAATGACCAGGCCAAACCCAGTCAACCCAGTGGGTCAACCTGTGACCCGGACGAGTCGTGCGAGATCCGGCTGAGACCAGTGCGTTTTTTTTTTTTCAAATGTGGGATTTGAAACCCATTAGTATATATATACTCTATGTTCTCAAGAAAAAAAATTATCTTTTTTCAATGTGGGATAAAAAACATTGGTTTAAATACTTCAACTTAAAAAGATAATATAATATCTTTTTAATGTTGGATTTGAAACCTATTAGTATATATACTCTATATTCTCAAGAAAAAAATTATCTTTTTTCAAAGTGAGATTTGAAACCCATTAATATATATACTCTATATTCACACAAAAGAAAAGTTATATATTTTTCAACGTGGGATAAAAAATTTTTTTGGTTTAAATACTTCAATTTAAAAACTTAACATAATATCTTTTCAATGAAGAATAAATTTTTTTAAAAAATATTTCGTCATTATATAAATATTATGGAAAACAAGATAAAAAGAAATCTTTTGGTACATATATAAATATATTATGGAAATTAACATGGTATCAGAATATCTGTAAAGTATTGCTGGGAAGTTTTTTTTTTTTTTTTTGAAAAAATAAGAAGAAGAAGCCAGGCTATGAAAAAAGGTTCGTGGAAATTTCCATCATTTGATCTTGACAGCATCAGATTAGACAATTGCATGGAAATGGTATAGTTTGCCGTGTGGAAAATCATGTCATTTACAGGCCTGCTGGAGAGAGTGTCTATTGATAATTTCACTCGAAACGTTTTTTAGTACTTTACAAAGGAAATTTCTACTTTATATGAATTGAAAAACTATTATTGACTGACTTCTTGCAAAGTATTTGCAGAAAGCTAAAGAATTAAAGTTTTTAATTTTTAAAATTATAATTTAAAATTCATTGACGAGTGTGTCTATATATACATATAGGAACCGCTGTTTCGATTTGAATATGTTATTTGATTAGTCTAATTTATGACTTGCATTGACTCAAAATTAGCACTAAAAAGAATTAGAGTTTTTTAATTTATAAAATTATAATTCTAAATTCTAAAAAAATTCAATTATTTTTAAAATTATTTTTAAAAAATAAAACATCAACTATTTATATAATACCTAAATAAATCTATTAAAATAAATTGACAATAACTAATAAAATCAAGCAAATAATCCAAAAATAACAAGAAAATAAATATATTTTATAGGTTTGATTTGAGTATATTTTTTATCTTGATTACTTGCTAAGTCTTCATTAAGCATAAATGAACTTTACTCTAAGAATCTATTTGAGTTTATCTTCCTAGTAAGACAAACCTTGTATTTTAAAATACTATTGCCAAAAGATCCCCTTATATTATGGATCAAGACAACAGTATCATTCCCATGTTAGTAATAGAATAAGTTTTACATAATTTTCAAGTTTAGTAGAATAGTAGTGGATTAATTTTTTTAAAAATTCAAAAAATATAAAAAATATATATATTGTGTAGCTGTTGGTATAAATGATATACTGCTTTTGAAAAAATTATTTTTTTTTATTTTTTTATTTACTTTAAATTAATATGTTTTTAGTATTTTCGAATCATTTTGACGTGCTGATGTCAAATATGATTTTTAAAAAATAAAAAAAATATTAATAATATGTATTTTAGTATGAAAAATTATTTAAAAAATAACCATAACTAAACTATTAAACAAGTTCTAAAAATAGTAAAAATAGTAGTGATGTTTTTTTCAACTCCATGTCTGTTATGACTATTTATTATGGGCTATGCATGACATGGCCAGGGCAGCCTCTAAAATGATCCAATCAGTCAAATATGCCAAGCGGTAGGCCTAGCTGAAGAGAAATTTGTTGCCCAAACCTTGACTTACCTAGCATGTCTAAGAGGAGACTTTGACTCCAAAACTAGCAAGTAAATTTCCTCGTCTTTTGTTTAATTTTTCTCAAGATGAAGAAACGGTTGGATTAATTTTCATATACGAAAAACAAATTTCTCTTAATTGGATCTTAAGAAAATTTATATGATGACCTTTTCTAATACAGAAACACAAAACCAAATTAGCTCAAGATTGATTGTTGTTGTAAATTTTTAAGGTAGCAGAATTACAGGATAACAGTAATTTACCAAAATGCTTGTCATTTGACGACATCATCTCCTCACTATAGTAATTATCACGAAAGTGAAGACCACTTAGAAGACTATAATCCATAATTCTCTCTGCTTTTAAGAATTCACAGTCCCTATAAATTTAACTGAGAAAGAAAGAACAGAAGACAAACACATGTTAACCTCTCAAGATTAGTACTCGGAACAAAATAGGTTTTCTATTACAACAAAACAAGTCTGGAATTACATTGCATTGTGAATAGTAATTAGAATATGATTATATATTATGTAGAAAGAATATCTAAATGAAAACTGCACCTTCGTTGTCATAACCCAATTTTTGACCATTTTTATTATTATTTTTTATATTTATTGAAAAGGATAAAAAAAAATTGATTGATGAAAAAAAATAATAATGATGATGAAAAAAAAACAAGTAAAATGAAATAAACGAAGAATGAATTAAATTTTGGGTTAAGGGCAATATGAATGGAAGTTTTGGGGTTTAATTAAACTTTGGAATTAATCTAATTAAGCTTGGAATTAATTTATTTAATTCAATTAAGGGTTTAATTGGAGAATTGATAAAATGTTTAGACTTAATTAAGCTTGGAATTAATTTAATTAATCCAATTAAGTGTTTAATTGGAGAATTGATAAGTTTTGAGACTTAATTAAGCTTGGAATTAATTTAATTCATCCAATCAAGGATTTAATTGGAGAATTAATAAGTTTTGAGACTTAATTGAGCTTGGAATTAATTTAATTAAGGGTTTAATTGGAGAATTGATAAGTTTTAGACTTAATTGGACTTTGGATTTAATTAAATTAATGAAATCAGGGACTTAATTGAAGAAATAGCAAAGTTTGGTTTTAATTGGGGACACGATTGAAGCAGATTAAAGTCTAAGGACTAACTTGAAAAAGGTGCCGAAATGCAGGGAAAATTACGGTTTAAACCAGGGGCTTAATTACAAAACTTTTAAAACTTCAAGGGCCAAAACGCAAATAATCATTAAACATGAAAACAACGTCGTTTCAAGGGAACTGTTCGTCTTCTTCCGCTCACCAAACCAGAGAAACGGGCGCCCCTGCCATCACTGCTCCTGTAATAAATGGTTTTGAGTCTTCATTACCAATGGAAACGCATGCCATTCGCCGACTATAAGAAACCAGAGAAGGGATGCGCAGAAGGGGGGAAAGGGGAAGAAAAAAAAAGAACCCAGAAAAGAGGCGAAAACAAAATACCCAGGGGGATTGAACAGAGTAATAAACCTAGAAAAAGAGAAGGAAAACCCAGCACCAAGGGGGGGCAAAACAGGGGGAACCAAGGCAGAAATCAACCAAAAAAAAAATACAGAGTCAAGAACAAAAAGGGAACCCGAAAACGAAACCCAGAAAACAGAGGAAAAATACCCAGAGCAAAAACAGAGACTAATGTAAACGTAAAATCCGGAAAACCAACGATTGACATCACCGTCTTCTCGATCGTCCCCTGCAAATCAGAAACAAGAAAGCAAGGAGGAAGAAAAGGAGATCGAAGAAAACAGTGATCAGTGTTTCTAGCACTGCCTTGGTCTCGCACGCATTGGATCAGTTTCTGTCATCCGCCCTTCACTTTCAGCCTCGGGTCATTAGCAGCAGGAATAGGGCCAGGAGAGCGCAAGGAAGGGAAGAAGGCTGCCCTGCCAAGCGTGGTTCAGGCACCAACAGGCCTCGACTTCGTCTTCACCTTCAGGAGCAGCGGACCACAAGTAAGTTTTCTTCATCTCTTCCCGCTTTGCATTATCCTTTGACTGGCCGTGAAATTAATTAGCTTTCCCCAAGTGCACGCACGCGTGGTGCGTGCCTTTGCCCAGCCGGGTCACTAGCTTGGGCCAGTGACCGGGCTGGGCTGGCTGGGCCTAGCCCAGCCCATGTGGGCTGAGCTGGGCCGAGCCCAAAAAATAAAAAAAATAAAAAAAATAAAAAATAAAAAATATGTATGCATGAATAAAAATAATGTAAATTTATTGGTTTATTCACTGACGCCAGAGTCAGGAATAAAAATATCATTTTAAATTTATATTATTTTTATTCGTTGTATTTTTATTTTGTTTAGCTAAAAAATAAAAAATGTGTGCATGCTTAAAAAATAAATTTAGTTTTATTTATTTATTCACTGGCACTAGAGTATGGAATAAAAAAATATATTGATCTAATTTTTGTCGTAGCTATGAATTTTTACCAACGCCAGAGTTGGAATTATTCGAGCTCGAATATTCACTGGCGCTAGAGTCAGGAATATTATAAACAAATCATCACATCATAAACTAATAAACATTTAGCAATTTAAGACAAAACCAACAATGCAGTTTGCCTTAGGCAGAACATTTAAGGGGTGATAATATCTTCCCTTTTACGTAACCAATCCCGAACCATCGAATCTCTGTTGACCAGTTAGGGTTCCTAGTGACCATAATACTAGGTGGCGACTCCTCAAACGAGACATTTTTTCCTCAAAAGAACCGGATGCTAGAAATCCATTCTTTTTCATAATTCAAGAGAATTATATTTTGTGGGCCGCCGCGATGTCAGGTGCGACAGAATGGCGACTCCACTGGGGACTTAGGATTAAGCTTTGTCTTTGTCTTATTATTGCTATTTTTTTTTTTTTTTTTTTTTGTGTTTATTTGTTTATTTTTCCTGCATTTACTGTTTTAGCATGCATTCTTATTTATGTTGTCATGCATCACTTTGGAAGCACACACTTTACAACCTAGGATAAGTGGGAAAGTAACGGTACCCCAATGGCTTTAGCCTGGGTAAGACTCGTGAAACCATCCAACTCTCGCTTGATTTTTTACTTGGAAGTGGTTGATATGCCAAACTGATATTACTCAGGGCCTCTATCTTCACACTACTTGTAAGCCTCATATCGACCTTTCATAGACGATCAGTGAGCATGCGAGAGACCCTTTGAAACTAGATAATGACCAACCCTTTGATGCACTCAATAATTAGGATCTTTCTATTAGGTTGTCATCCCGTGAAGGGCAAGTTCGCATTTCATACGCATTTTTTTATTGCTTTAGCATTTTTGCATAATTGCATGATTTACATTTAGCAGGTTGAAATATAGGTCCCCATTGAAACTCATTTATAACACTCGTTCAAGAAAAGGACAAATGAAAAACGAAGAAAGAGCCCAGTTGGAAGCCCAACATCAAAAAGAGGTGGATAATCTTAAAGAAGAAGTCACAAGGCTTACTAGTCTACTCGAGCAGGCCTTGAGAGATAAATCTGGAAAAGCAACACTTATAGCTCAGCCTGAAGATATGCATGTAACTCATTTCGATCCACAGAATCTGGGGGCAAATAGGGTGTCATCTGAATTTCAACAAGCTATGCATTTCCAGCCAGCATACCCCTCAAGAATTTCATCTACCATTGATTCTACCAAGAAAGAATCTCAAAAGGGCAAGATGGTGAGAGAAGAGGGTTTGGAAAAATGGACTACCCTAGAAGAGAGGATAAGAGCAGTTGAGGGAAACCATTTGTGTGATCTGGTGAAAGCTGTTAATATGTGTTTGGTACCTAATGTAGTCATTCCTAAGAAGTTTAGGGTGCCAGAATTCATTAAATATACGGGAACTCAATGCCCTATAACTCATCTCAAAGCATACTGCAACAAAATGGTTGAGGTGGTTGATGATGAGAAATTGCTGATTTATATCTTCCAAGACAGCTTGAGTGACGCTGCCCTCACTTGGTATATGCGGTTGGACAATACCAAGGTTAAAAAATAGAAGGATTTAGTTGATGCCTTCATGAGGCAATATAAGTTCAATATAGACGTGGGCCCTGATCGGTTAAGCTTGCAAGCTATGGAGAAGAACAACGAGGAGTCCATAAGAGAATACGCCCGGAGATGGAGCGAGGTAGTTGCACAAGTAAATCCTCCCACGTTGGAAAAAGAGATGATCAATTTATTTTCCAATACATTTAAAGCTCCGTACTTTGAATACTTGGTTAGAAGCTCTGCACAACATTTCACTGACCTAGTTGTTATAGCTGAGAGGATTGAACAAGCCATTGGGTTAGGTAAGATTGCTAACCCGACTAAGAAGAACGGCTTCACTGAAGGTGCTTGCCAAGACACTTATCATTCCTATAGTTAATTTCTTCACGCCGACTCCCAAAAATCAACTATCGTGAAGAGAAAGCTATATTGATATTAGGTCGAGAATGATCTACATATGACTTCAATTGACTGTTGAAGAGGTGCCTTTTGTCGAGGAGAATGAATGATTGAAAGATTTCAAAAATTCCAATGAATGATCACTAAATGTTTAGCCCCTTTATGTGTTATCATTCCAGTATTCATGTTGGCATAAGTTCTTTGTTGTTAAACTTCTTTTCCAAAGTTTCAATGAAATAATGAGTTTCTCATTCAATCGTGTTTACGACCAAGCATTATTCATCTTCTTAAGAGAGTTTTCTTATAAGAACTCATGAATACCCCTTTGAAGCTTCGCGTGATCTCATAGATGCAATTCATCTCTTGTACCTAAATCCATTTCCTTATTGGAGTTCTGAAAAATTGATCTGGTATTTTGATTTCAAAAAATAATTTGATGTTCTTTCAAAAATGATATTTTTAACATTCTACTTATAGAATGACAATTGAATCAAGCAACTCCATCATTGAGGTGACTAAATTATAAACCAAAAACAAAAAGGAAAAAAAAAGGAAAAAAAAGAAATGAATAAACACCCTTACCCTATGACTCTTGAATCATGTGTTTTTAAATGTATGAATAATGGTATGTAGTGAAATCTTTACCCATGACTCATGAAATGCATCTTTGCAAAGACCAAACCATCATACTGGATGAGGTCAAAGTTTATTGATCTTAACTGTTTGCGCTTGAAATGAGGAAAGGTCATCTTTGTTATTCCTTTCACATTCTGAAATAAGTATATCCCTTGTGATCTCTTTTTTAGCCTGAATAATTTTTCTTTCATGAAAAAAAAATCTCGACTAGGATCACACCCCACACTGGGGGCAAGAGAAAATTTCAATGAGAAAAGAGAAAAAGCCGTGAGAAAGCCAAAAAGGCATAAGAGCTCAAGAAACTCAAATGCTAGGGGGCATGCCCAAATCACTAGAAAAGTGACATCCAAGATAAAGTGAGTATACCCTAGCAAAGCAATAAAAAAAAGAAGCAACAAATCAAAGAAGTGCGGCAAAAGAAAATAAGAATGACGTCAAGAGGCCAACTGTTGATAGTGATCTTTAGTTTTTGAAACCCTGAAACACTCTTTGAGCCTTATGAATCCTTTTCTTTCATAGCCAAAAACCACAGCCTACGTTACGTCCCTGTAAAAGTCCTTTCTAATCAAGCAAGCAAGCAACCTGGAACAATAAACAATGCTCTCAAAATGCAAAGAATACTTTTTCATAAGATTCATGACATCAAGAATAAACTATTCATTATTATTCATGCTGATAAAAATGAATGATTCAAAAAGAGACAAATTTTTTCTCATACAAAACCTCAAGCTTTTTCTCGAGCCCTTCACTTTGAAACAAAAGGTCATCTCATGACATATTTTTCACTGAAGATCTCATTGCCAAACACAAGAGCAAATACCCTCTTTTCTAAGAAAGAAAATAACCAAGGAGTTGCAAGATTTCAA
This sequence comes from Populus alba, assembly GCF_005239225.2. NCBI lineage: Eukaryota > Viridiplantae > Streptophyta > Magnoliopsida > Malpighiales > Salicaceae > Populus > Populus alba. The sequence continues at coordinate 3,194,972 of NC_133302.1, read as the reverse complement.
AAGCAAATTGTTTTAGATTTACATCGAAATAATTTTTGTTTTTAAAATGCAAGATCAAGATTTCAAGATTCATTTTAGATCCATATTCCTTCACCAAAATGAACAAAAAGAGAAATGAGAGAATGGTCATTTAAAACCATTATTTGTCTGAGTCACTGGCAAAGTACACTTGGGGGCAATGACCAGTACAAGGGGGCACAATTGTATAGAAGGAAAAATTCTAGAAAAAGAGATGGAATATTTCCTACAACAAGACAAGGGGGCATTTTGGTTTACGAAAGACAATTTGATCCTTTCATCAAGTGACACCGAATGTTTTTATCAATGAAACGAGGGGAAATGAATAAGTCCTCTCAAATTATTCGACGAGTCAGAAATCTTCAGCAAAAAAATGGGTCGCGTGGGCACCACAATGCTTAAGTTGTGCAAACAAATCTGGATGTAAACTTACATGGGCCAACTCGAGTAGGCTAGAAGCCAAGCGACAAAAATGACCCAAATCAGAGATGGCAAGTCCTCATCAGTCAAGCAATTAGAAGACTAAGAAGAAATGGGGGCCTATATTTCAAAACAGGTAAAGATGCATGCATATCATCTAAAATTTAAGACATTGGACAATGAGTTTCACAAATTTTGTATGAGAAATTTATGGCTGAATCCATCAAGTAGAAGGCCAACTTGAAATGGCCAAAGATCGAAATTGTTGTTGGAAATATTTTTGAGAATTTTTCAACATGGGAAGGCCGCCCATAAGAAATAGGCCATATGAAAAATCTTCGTGCTTTTCCACCTCTCTTGAGCGCCTTTGAGCCCTCACTTCCCCCTTCGAATGCCTTTGAGCACTCACCATCCTCCCCGAGTGCCATTGAGCACTTGCCTTCCTTTTGAGTGCCTTTGAGCACTCGTCTTCCTTCTCGAGCACCTCTGAGCCCTCGCTTTCCTCTTTGAGTGCCTTTGAGCACTAACTTTCCTCTTCGAGCGCCTCTGAGCCCTCGCCCTCCTCTTAGAACGCCTTTGAGCGCTTTTCACTTCTCTTCGAGTGCCTTTGAGCACTCGTCTTCCTCCTCAAAGGCTTCCGAGCCTTCGCTTTCCTCTTCGAGTGCCTTTGAGCACTCGCCTTCCTCTTCAAGTGCCTGTGAGCACTCGCTTTTCTCTTCAAGTGCCTCTGAGCACTCGTTTTCCTCTTCAAGTGCCTCTGAGCACTTGCTTTTCTCTTGAAGTGCCTTTGAGCACTCACTTTCCCCTTCAAGTGCCTTTGAGCACTAGTGCCTCTGAGCACTCGCTTTCCCCCTCAAGTGCCTCTGAGCACTCGCTTTACCCTTCAAGTGCCTTTGAGCACTAGTGCCTCTGAGCACTCGCTTTACCCTTCAAGTGTCTTTGAGCACGAGTACCTCTAAGCACTCGCCTTACCCTTCAAGTGCCTTTGAGCACTCGCCTTCCTCTTTGAGCGCCTTTGAGCACTCGCTTACTCCTTCAAGTGCCTCTGAGCACTCGCCTTACCCTTCAAGTGCCTTTGAGCACTAGTGCCTCTGAGCACTCGGTTTCCCCTTCAAGTGCCTTTGAGCACTAGTGCCTCTAAGCACTCGCTTTCCCCTTCAAGTGCCTTTGAGCACTAGTGCCTCTGAGCACTAGTGCCTCTGAGCACTCGTTTTCTTCTTGGAGTGCCTTTAAGCAGTCGCTTTTCTTCTCGAAGTGCCTTTGAGCACTCGTTTTCCTTTTCGAGGGCCTTTGGGCACTCACTTTCCTCTTCAAGTGCCTCTAAGCACCCGCTTTCCTCTTCAAGTGTCTTTAAGCACTCGCTTTTCTCTTTGAGTGCCTTTGAGCCCTCATTTTCTTTTTTTACTTGGGTAGGTCACCCATCACAATGAGACCACTTCTAAAAAAAAAAAAAAAAAAAAAACAAAAAAAGTGGGTCGTCTTCCAAATGACTTGTTTCTTGATTTCTACATCTCCCTATAAAGGTCATCTACTTTTTTCAAAAAAAAAAAAACAAAAAACAAAAAAACAAAAAAAATGGGTCGTCTTCTCAATGACTTGTTTCTTGATTTCTATATCTCTCTGTAAAGGTCGTGTGTCAATCTAATGTTTTCAAAACTAAAAAAAAAAAAGGTTCTTTCTATGTCTACTTTTCTTTATAAATTTACTACACAAAGCTAAAGAAAAATGAAATTTTCCAATATCTTTGCATAGTAAATATTATAAAGAGGGGGCAACTGTCATAACCCAATTTTTGACCATTTTTATTATTTTTTTATATTTATTGAAAAGGATAAAAAAAAATTGATTGATGAAAAAAATAATAATGATGATGAAAAAAAAACAAGTAAAATGAAAATAAACGAAGAATGAATTAAATTTTGGGTTAAGGGCAATATGAATGGAAGTTTTGGGGTTTAATTAAACTTTGGAATTAATCTAATTAAGCTTGGAATTAATTTATTTAATTCAATTAAGGGTTTAATTGGAGAATTGATAAATGTTTAGACTTAATTAAGCTTGGAATTAATTTAATTAATCCAATTAAGGGTTTAATTGGAGAATTGATAAGTTTTGAGACTTAATTAAGCTTGGAATTAATTTAATTCATCCAATCAAGGATTTAATTGGAGAATTAATAAGTTTTGAGACTTAATTGAGCTTGGAATTAATTTAATTAAGAGTTTAATTGGAGAATTGATAAGTTTTAGACTTAATTGGACTTTGGATTTAATTAAATTAATGAAATCAGGGACTTAATTGAAGAAATAACAAAGTTTGGTGTTAATTGGGGACACGATTGAAGCAGATTAAAGTCTAAGGACTAACTGGAAAAAGGTGCCGAAATGCAGGGAAAATTACGGTTTAAACCAAGGGCTTAATTACAAAACTTTTAAAACTTCAAGGGCCAAAACGCAAATAATCATTAAACATGAAAACAACGTCGTTTCAAGGGAACTATTCGTCTTCTTCCGCTCACCAAACCAGAGAAACGGGCGCCCCTGCCATCATTGCTCCTGCAATAAATGGTTTTGAGTCTTCATTACCAATGGAAACGCATGCCATTCGCCGACTATAAGAAACCAGAGAAGGGATGCGCAGAAGGGGGGAAAGGGGAAGAAAAAAAAAAGAACCCAGAAAAGAGGCGAAAACAAAATACCCAGGGGGATTGAACAGAGTAATAAACCTAGAAAAACAGAAGGAAAACCCAGCACCAAGGGGGGGCAAAACAGGGGGAACCAAGGCAGAAATCAACCAAAAAAAAAATACAGAGTCAAGAACAAAAAGGGAACCCGAAAACGAAACCCAGAAAACAGAGGAAAAATACCCAGAGCAAAAACAGAGACTAATGTAAACGTAAAATCCGGAAAACCAACGATTGACATCACCGTCTTCTCGATCGTCCCATGCAAATCAGAAACAAGAAAGCAAGGAGGAAGAAAAGGAGATCGAAGAAAACAGTGATCAGTGTTTCTAGCACTACCTTGGTCTCAAAACGCAAGCAAATAAAAAAGAGAAGGCGCACGCATTGGATCAGTTTCGGTCATCCGCCCTTCACTTTCAGCCTCGGGTCATTAGCAGCAGGAATAGGGCCAGGAGAGCGCAAGGAAGGGAAGAAGGCTGCCCTGCCAAGCGTGGTTCAGGCACCAACAGCCCTCGACTTCGTCTTCACCTTCAGGAGCAGCGGACCACAAGTAAGTTTTCTTCATCTCTTCCCGCTTTGCATTATCCTTTGACTGGCCGTGAAATTAATTAGCTTTCCCCAAGTGCACGCACGCGTGGTGCGTGCCTTTGCCCAGCCGGGTCACTGGGAATCCAGTTATACACAGAGAATTGTTCCCGCTATTGCCTTCATCTCTGCAGACGTCCCTGCATAAGAAAACCCGATACAAAAACCCAGAAAAAAGTCGCCGGAACAACGCAAACACAACACAAAAATACAGAACCAAGGCTGAAGATTCAACCCAGAAAGACAGAGTCAAGAACCAATAAAACGCAAGCCACAAACAGAGAAAAGAACGAGACCCAATTTCGAAAGGAGAAGCCAGCAACGTCCTCTGTTCTTCATCGCAAGGACTGAGAAAACAAAAAGGAAAGGAACAGCAGACGAACGGAGGGGAAGAGACTGAGAGGAGGAGGAGCTGCAGGAAGACTGAAGTATACGGGCACAGAATCAAAAGAAACAAAGGAAAGCAGAAGAAGGAGAAGAGCAGAGGATGTAGTCGGCCAGCCAGAGCTTCGCCACTGTCTCCATCGCCTCGCAGACCAGGTAAGAAGCTCTCCTTTTCAATTAAGCATCTCTTACACTGTGCAAGTGAATTTTAATTCACTTGCACAGTGCTGCTGAGCCCAGCCGGGCCACTGGCTTGGGCCAGTGGCCGGGCCGGGCTGGTTGGGCTTAGGCCAGCCCATGTGGGCTGGGCTGGGCCCAGCCCAAAAAATATAAAAATATAAAAAAAGGCAGAAAAATAAAAAGGTAGGAAAAATAAAAATGTGTATGCGTGAATAAAAATAATATAAATTTATTGGTTTATTCACTGACGCCAGAGTCGGGAATAAAAAATACCGGTTTAAGTTTATATTATTTTTATTCGTTTATTCAATTTTGTTTAGTTAGAAAAAATAAGAAATATGTGCATTTCAAAAAAAAAATAAATGTATTATTATTTATTTATTCACTGGCGCCAGAGTCGGGAATAAAAAATAATACTGATTTAAATTTATTTTTATAGCTACGTAATATTTACCAACGCCAGAGTTGGAAATATTCGTAGTTAAATATTCATTGGCGCCAGAGTCAAGAATATTATAAGCAAATTTTCATAACATAAATTAATAAACATTTATCAATTTAAGACGAAAACAACAATGCAGCCTGCCTCAGGCAGGACGTTTAAGGGGTGATAATATCTTCCTTTTTACATAACCAGTCTCGAACCATAGAATCTCTGTTGACCAGTCAGGGTTCCTAGTGACCGTAATACTAGGTGGCGACTCCTTAAACAAGAATATCCACATTAAAGAACAGGATGCCAGAAATCCGTTCTTTCCAAAGATTCGAGAATTAATTTTTAAGGCCGCCGCGATGTCGGGTGCGACAACCCTCACATCCACCTCCATTATCATCATTACCATTTTTATAAAACATAGAAGCCTCCACATTATCAACAATATCACAAGTAATATCACCAACCTCCCCATCCAACTTCCAAATACAAATCCGAGGAAAATTCTCATCCACTAATGACCTCTCCCTCTCTCCCCCAGCCCCAACTTCTGGATCCAATACCACCCCTTTAAAATCCTCTCAACCACCACCAAGAACTCTCCCATTCACATTCCCACTACCAAATGTAAACATTCCTTTCCCTTTAGGCACCCCATTTTCCCAGTACCCTTCATACCTCTTCCCATTAGCCCAAACCAATACCCCTTTCCCAGATATCACCCCATGTTTCCACTCACCAACATACTCATTTCCATTACACCACCTATACCTCCCTTCCCCATCCTGCAAATTAAACTTCTACAAACCTTGATAAACATCCCCATTGGCGTACCTTTTCTCACCAAAGCCATGATGTTTATCACTCACCTAATTTCCACTATAAACTTCATCATCTACACCAATGAAAGTACCGTAACCATCCATTCTCCCTAACTTAAACTGACCTTCATAAGTAGCTCCTGATTGCCAAGAAAACTTCTCACCTCCATTAGCCTTCCCTCTCCTCCACTCTCCTTCATACATACACCCATCACACCAAAAATACTTCCCCTTCCTATGTGGCACACCATCCACCAACCCCCCAGTATAAATATCCCCATTGGGCAGCACCTTCTCCACCAAGGAACAACCGGTGTCAATACGAGAAGTGATGGTGGTGGTCGTCGCGTCACGCATAGGAGTCACGCGCCGGTATTTGGGCTGGGATCGGGTTCTTGTGGTCACTATATGGAACGGTGAGGGGACTAGCACATACACATCTTTGTTGTTTTTGGCTTTGATTTTGGTGTTTTCTGATAGTGTGGCCAGAAGGGTCTCTTGCATTTTGCTTTTTATGCCGGTAAATGCACTGGTGGAAACATTTCTGGTGACTGTGCTATATTCTTAAACGGTTTTCTTGCACTTTTGTGAGTTAAAAAACCAAAAAAAATGTAGCTTTCCTGTTGCTTTGAAGAATGGGCGAGAGAAATGGCAGAAAAAAACAGTGGAAGGGAAGAGAAAAAGCAGAAGACCAAAGACAGAGAGAGAGGGAATGGGCCATCTTTTGTTGTTGTTTTTGGTGTCTGTCTAGTCTAGGGAAGGTTGTCAACAGGCTTTGTTGCAGAGAGGGACCATTTTTTTGTGTTTTAAGAAATATAGGGAGTAAAATGGGATTAGGCTTTGGGTATTTTTAGTAAAACCTACACGATTAAGGTCGGGTAATAAAACAATATTATTTTACTAAAAAAATCAATAAATTGAGAGTTGGTTAAATAACCCGTGAGCCATTTCAGATTTTATAACGGTGATTTCAGGTGGGTGAGGTATTGTTGAGGAATTTAGGGTTTAGTTGGGGGTGTTTTAGGGATATTTGGGAGAAAGGGAAGAAATAATTAAGGTAGGAAGAACATTTCTTCAAGTATAAATTTACACCATTGTCATTGTAAATATTTTATTTAAAAATGTTTATGGATGGCAATAGATAATAATTTGGCACAAGAACTAAGTCACAACTTAAAAATAAGTTTATCCAAGTCAATTTTAAATATTATGAATAACAAAATTATTAAATCTATTTAAATTCATAATTTAGCCCAAAACCCAATACAATTTTAATTTTAAGAAAAAAAATAAGTATGAGAGAAGAAATTTATTGATTAAATAAGGATAACAATTTCACCAAATCCAATCGATACCAACTAGAATGGGTATGGAATTTTTAGACCTCATCATGTTTAAGTAAAACCTAAAAATAAAAAGTAAGTGTTGGGTTGGGTACGGATATTGATTTACTCAACAGAATCCAAAACAAATAAATAGCTTTAAAATTTTAAAAAATTACATGTATATTAAACCAATTATATATTAAATAATTGTAAAATTATAGCATTCGAGCTTTGAGTCTAGATTATAAATACTTGATAGGTACTCGAAATCTAATAAAGTTAGTTTTTGATATAAAAAATTTATACAAAGTCGAACTCGAGTTGAGTTCGAGAAGTAAGAAACATGACCAATGAGGATCCATAGCCATCCCTGTAAACAAATGCATGTGTTTCCATGAGAATGAGTTTTCGAAGATGTTCAAAGGGCAAGGAGGGAGAGTGCTTTAAAAAAATAGAGTAGATAATAAAACAGGGGAGCAATGCAAGGACACATCAAGGTGATGTTTAATTGTTTTTTTTTTTTTTTTGCCTCTTTCCATGGCAGGGAGGTGCCCTTGAGTGCGCGGCATGGTTTGTACATGTACAATACTTCCTATATCTATACAAGTATGTCCTATGTAAGATATTGTTATTGTTTTTTCTCTCTCTCTCTCTTTTAACAGTAGATGAAGAACTAGCATTTGTTAATTTTATTTTATCTAGTGGATATTTAAAGTTATTTGATTTGATTAAATTAGATTTTTTATCCGAGTTAACTAGAGATGGAGACAAAGGTAGACGAGGACTTCAATTGAAGCAAGCCCAACCCGGCCTCGCCTGATTTATTTACTATTTTTAATATAAATATATTTTAAATATAACACATGATTTATAATTCTTATGTTTAGGATTTTACTGTATAGGTTTGAAATTTAAACTTGATTTTTTTATAATTTTTAAATTAATTTTTAAACTTGATAGTTTTAATTTTGAGAAATTAATGAAAAAACCATAAACATAATACAATAGATAACATGTATGAAATTTTTTTAATCCGTTTAAATTAAATCAAAGTAATGGGAATGTTCTAAATTAAAGCATGTTTATTTTTTTTTAATTAATATAAATATTCGAACTAGATTGTACACACCTCGGCTAATCCCACAGACCCTAAAATTGATGATCATAAACACATTTATTTTTTGATATCACAAATAATGCATGTGAATGTTCTAAATTAAAACCCGTTTGATTTTCATTTTGTGGCTGGATTTTATTTTATTTTAAAAAATATATTCTATAAATTTATTATTTTAAGTCAATATATTTGATTTTAATATTTTAAATTAATATATATTTTTTAATTTTAGAATGTTTTAATGTTAAAAATAAATTTAAAAAAACAAAAAAAATTTCATTTCAATTTATTTCTAAATAACATTTACAAAACATTACCTTAGTGTATTAGAAGAAGCAAAATCCAACTCTAATATGATCTATAAAGTGACCAACCAAACTTAGCACCTGGAAACTAAGAGCACATTTGACAAAAAAAAGAATTTTTATTTCTTTAAGTTCTTAAGAGTTCTTTTTTTTTTCTTCTAATCATTTTATAAAATTCCTAAAACCAAGTTTTTGAGATTTGAAATTAACATGAAATCATTTTAACAACATATATATATATATATATATATATATATATATATATATATTATCAAATACTTTTACGATCATAACTACAACCACAACTAAAAGCCTAGGCCCTAAGCCTTTTTTTTCTTCTTCAGGTTCGCATTCAAACGAATAAATTCATCGAAAATTTCCGTCTCTGTCTCAACATTCATATCCAAAATGATAATATAAAAATTAAACTCTCATCCTAGATGAGCTAAATATTTCGATCCAGACTCAGACAAGAACTAGATGTATTTCTAGGGTATGCAGAACCATCATTACATTGTTGTTGTATACTGTAAATGTCAGTTGATTCTCGTACTTCTGGAAACAATTTCTTTTTTTCTTTTTTCCTTTGAAACAAATTTATTTTTCTCTTTGAATATATTCAGGAAAGAGGAAATAAAGAATGGTGTAAATCAAAAGAAAAGAAAGGTGCAGATTATGTAAGGTATTGTGCTTTGGAGAGAAATCAGTGTCTTATTCGATTAAAAAAAATAGCTTTAAATAGCCTTTACAAAACAACAGAAATGAAAGATTTTGTGCAATTAACACCCTGACAACTAGGAATTTATTGCAACTAACACCCTAACAATTAGGGATCTTATTTTAACAAGTGAATTCAACTTAAACTAAAAATAACTTATCATTCCCTCTCTTAAACTAAATGCTTTTAAGTATTTAGTTTATCTGAAACCTCACATACTCCCAGCATCTGTCGCAATTTCTGAAACTGATCTAACTTCAGTGGTTTAGTCATCACATCAGCTACTTGTTCCTTTGTGCCACAGAATTCCAGCTCAATAACACCATCTTTAACCAAGTCCCGTAGAAAGTGGAACCTCACATCTATGTGCTTGCTTCTACCATGCATGACCGGATTTTTTGAAATTTTAATGGCAGAGCTGCTGTCACTCATGATTACAGTGCTTCCTTCCTGCTGATAGCCAATTTTCTCTAGTATCCTTCTCATCCATATAGTCTGACATGCACAATTTGCAGCTGCCACAAACTCAGCCTCAGTGGTTGATAACGTGACCAATGGTTGCTTCCTTGATGACCATGCAACAACTCCTGAGTTCATCAAAAACACATATCCAGAGGTGCTTTTTCTATCCTCAATATCTCCTGCATAATCACTATCAGTTAATGCAAGGAGTTCTTCAGCTTCTCCCCTCTTGTAGAATATCCCATAATTCACTGTCCCTTTTAGATATCTCAGTGTTCTCTTGGCTGCTTGCAGGTGTAGTTCAGTAGGCTTAGACATGTAACGACTAATTAAGCTTACACTGAACATAATATCAGGTCTGGTTATGGTGAGGTACATAAGGCTGCCAACTATCTGCATGAAATAAGTTTCATTGATTCTGACTCCTCCTTCATCACTATGCAATTTTGAACCTGGTACAATTGGACTACCCACAACATTGCTATTTTCCATGCTGAACCGTTTTAGAACATCCATTGCATATTTCTTTTGGTAAATATATATGCCATCAACAGTTTGCAAGACTTCTATACCAAGAAAAAATCTCATACCTCCCAAATCAGACATATCAAATTCCCTTAACATGGACTCTTTAAATCTACTCATCATAATATCATCATCACCAGTATATATCAAGTCATCCACATAAATACTTACAATGAGAATCGTACCTTTACTGCTGGTTTTAACAAACAATGTTTGTTCACTGTGACATCTCTAAAATCCTTCACTTACAAAGTGTGCTTCAATTGTCTTATAGATCCATTTAACCCCAATCATCTTGGCACCTGCGGGCAGCTCAGTTAGCTTCCATGCTTCATTCCTCTCGATTGACTCCATCTCAGCATCCATTGCTAGCCATCATTTAGGACTTAGTTGAGCTTCTTCAAAACTGGTTGGATCTGCACATACAACTTGAGCCAAATTAGCTTCAAAGTCCTTGTTGCTACCCAATTTTTGACCCATGTTTTTGATATATTTTCAAAAAAATTCAAAAAATAGAGAAAAACAAAGAAAATCCAAAAAAATATGTTTTTAATATATTTTCGTCATTTTAGCATTTTCAACGTCGTCTAAAAAAGAATTTAAATTTTTAAAAGATTTTCAAACGCGTTCGACTTTTCACGCGTCAGTTTTAAAATCATTGATTTACCTCATTGAGTCGACGTTGATATTGCTCGTTTTCAAAAAAATACAAAAAAATAAGAAAAATCAAAATTTACAAAAAAGAAAGAAGTTGAGGGACCAAGTTGAAAAACCTAGCAACATTTTGCCTATAAATACTGGTCTTCAACTCACATTCAAGGGGGGGCAAGTTTAAGATTGGGGGGAGAGACAACACAAAAAAAAAAAAACCTAAACCTAAAAGATTTTTTTTTCTCCCCGCAGCCGCTCACCCAAGCCAGCCCCTCACCTTTTGAATTTTTTTTCTCTTCTCCCTGAACCGGCCAAAACAGCAGCCCCCAGCCGGTTTAAAGCTCTCCTTCCCTCTCAGCCGGCCCCTCAATCTTCCACCCGACAGCCCCCACATTTTGTTTTCCTTTGGACAGAATCCGGGAGCCATCAAAACACAGCAGCCCCTCACCCCACCTCACCGGACCTCTCATCTTTCCGCTCCCATCTCTTCTGCAGACAAGAGGGACATCGCTTCTCCTTTTCCCCCGATCTGTCCTTTAACTCTTCTTCTACGATCGCCGACCGGATCAGGCCTCCCTTCCCTCAGCCACCGGGCAACAGTCGACCCATCGACCTCCACAGCAGCGACGGCCACCACAGCAGCTGGCCACTACCCCTTTCTCCCTCTCCGGGTCAACGAACAGACCCGACCACAGCAGCAAGCCACCACCGATCTCCTCCTTCAACCGACCACCGACAGCTCCCCCTACAACCGCCGGCCATCCAAAGTAGAGGAGAAGACGAAACCCACAACAAATTGGCCCGCCGTGAAGTCGAAGATGGAGAGGAGAAGCAGATCTGTAACGGAAAGAAAAATTAAAACCGACTGCTTGTTGTGTGTTTTTGTCCTTGTTGCAGGCGACGATGACCCTCACCGCCAGTGGAGGAAGACAGGGAAGAAGAAGGCGCTCCCGATCCACTGGTTTTCGGCCTTCATCGGCGACGCGTGAACCCACGCGCCCCAGTGGCGGGGGCGCGTGGGAAGACGCGCCGCCACTGTTTTCTATCGCCAGAAGCCTTCCCAGCACTGTTCCTGCATGTTCTAGAAGCTTTAAGATGTTTTAGGGTTTATTTTATTTATTATTTATTTATTTATTTGATGTAATATTTATTTAATTTGAATTTTTATTTGTATGTTGTAAATGTGGAAATACCAAAAGAAAAGAAAAGAAAAGAAACAAAAAATAGTAAAAGTAAATGTGGGTGTTTGTATGTATTTTATTTTTTATTTGTATATTTTTTTTAATGATAAAATTGCAAATATATTAAAGGAGAATTTAATATTTTGATCGGATCACGGTTAAGAATTATTAACTTATACGTAAGTGATATTTCTAATTTCCGATGAAAAGACAATTATTAAAACTTCTTTAACACGTCAAAGCTACAAAGCAGCTTACCTCAGGTAGGGTGCGTTAGCGGTGCTAATACCTTCCCTAACCACAACCAGTCCCTTACCCGCGAATCTCTGACGAGACCAGTACATCCGGTTTCCTAGTAGCCCACAATCAATTACTAGGTGGCGACTCCAACGAACCAAATTCAAGCAAAGAACGCAACAAGGAGACTTAAGTCGCCAGCCGATGCCGCGCGCTGATTTTTTTGACGAGCGACAGAATGATGACTCCACTGGGGAAGGTACTGTTTCTGACATTATTGGACTAAGCTTTGTGTATTTGATGTGTTTAAGTTTTTGCATTTTTATCTTTTTTGTTAATATTTATTTCCATGCATTTTATAGAATTGTCTCATGCATCACCTGTATTTATTTTTGAAAGCACACACAAGCTTCTAGGTTGGGTGGGGAACTAGCGATCTGCCCTAAGACTATTGGTCAGGGTTCAGATGCGTGAAACACCCAACTCATATCTGAGTGCCTGCTTGGTAATGGTGGGTATACGTGCCTTAACCATTCCTTGCAACGCCCCTATACTGTCTTTACGAAGAACGTCACTGGGCAGATATGAGACCAGATAGAAAACCTACCCATGTTCACATAATAAATAGAACCTGTCCTTAAGTTGTATGTGTTATCGTTGTTTGCATCAGGGTAAACCCTTCTTGAAGCATCTTGAACTCAAGACTTGTGGGTGACACATTGGTCGTCGCTCCGAAAATTTTCATTGTAGAGTTTGGGCAAAAATCACGATTCTTGCTCCATCATACAAGAGTTACGACCATATTGTCACCCCTCGAAGGGCGAGTTCATCATATAGATTACATGTTCATACATTAGTCATGCATGCACCAGAATGAAAAGTAGGTCCCCTACGAGTCTACAACACCCGACTTTGAATGAAGAAAAACTCGGAAGATGAAGAGTATGCTCGTAATTTTTGAAGACATGTGTGACTTGTTTCTAGCTTACTCGAGTAGATACTGAAAAATAACTCTAGAAAAGTTCCTTCCAACCGACCTATCATCTTTGTTCAAAACCCAACAATGACTCAGCCCAAAGAAATTGGAGGCAAAATTTGTCAAGAGCCTCGGCGCAATCATGTATTTTCGCAAAAGCTTTGGTGGGAAGGCTAACCAAAGGGAATTGCACTACCGGTGCATAATGGAGCCTATTCTTGTTCTAAAAAAAAACCCTTAGTTTGATCATGCTTGCAAAATTTCTTGATTTTTGTTTCAACCTTTTCCAATTTTTGTTGGTAACTTGGCTCAAATTTCGGCAACATTTTCTTTGTCAAATGAGCCTTTCTTGTTAACAAGATCATGTGTTTATAACATACCTTCAATTTTGTTGTTGTTTCATGCAAATAACATATTGAGCATAACCTTTAAGCATGAAACCATCACAAAGAATCTTTTGGTGTGTTTTCCTTTCTTTCAAAACTATGCATGATCGCACATGTTCACAAGGATTTTTGGGAATTCAAAGTTTAGTACAAAAAAAAACAAAAAAATCATGTCGATGTTTGTCCAAAGAAAACGAGTTCTGAAAATTTAGGTGATTCCTTAGAAAGGTAACCATACACCTAGAAAACCTAAAAAAAAAAAAAACACAAAAACAACAAGAACCCATGAAGTAACTCTAAAGCTGAGTTTTGATTGCATGAATAATGAGAAATCACTTTGCATACTCGCATGAAAGCAAGGCTTATCAATCCTAAATGCATGCATTTGAGATGAAGAAAGGCCATCCTTGATAATCCTTTCACAAGGCTTAAATATATCATTTGTAGTCCCCTTTTGAGCCTTATGCTTTTCTTGAGATAAATAACCTTGGCTAGGATCACACCCCACACTGGGGGCAAGTGCGATGATATAGAGAAAACCTCAATGATCGAAAGTGCCCAAGCAATACTAGGAGGCATAAAAGAAAATTCTCAATCATCAAAGGTGCCCAAACAAAGCTAGGGGGCATGAAGAAAAACCCAAAGGATCCAAAAGTTTTGAGCAAAAAAAACAAAACAATATGATGATGCTCAAAACCATATGAAGAAAACAAAAGCAAATAGAACAAGCTCAAGCCCAACACAAGGGGGCACGATAGACAATTTTTGAAAGATAATCAAATGACAAAAGGTCAAGAAACAAGCACAAGTGATCCTTAGTCTTCAAATCCCTTAAACACCTTTTGAGCCTACAAATATCATTTTTCTTCATAACCAGTAGCCCAAGCCTACATTACGTGCCTAATCAAGCCCTTTCTGATCAAAGGCAAGCAATCTGGATCGGTAGGCATTGCTTTCTCAAGTGAACGAAATTATTATTCATGCAAATAAAATGAATGCTTTCAAGACCGATTCTTTGAAACTCTCATATTAAATCTTGAACCATTTCGACCAGCCAAATGTCACTTCATATTTTTCAAAAAAAAAAAAAAAAAGGTTTTCATCACTTCTGATAACCGCTCCATAGGAAACACTTGAATTTCTTCAGAATGAGTTTGCTTTGAATCGATGTCAAAATGATTTTTGTGTTTGGAATAGCTTTGGAATTCCAAAAAAATTCTGCATAAAAACAACTCCTTGTCAAACCTACCTTCACATAACCTCATCCCCAAACCTGAATTGAACACTTGGGGGCATGATCAAGCTAGGGGGCAATAAAAAAAAAACATATGATAGAGTTGGCTCCATGATTCCCATTCTAAGAAAATGTCGAGCAAAATTGGCAACCCTTGAGATAAAGGGACGGAGGATAAAGAAGTATGATGATATCAAGTCTTTCCTAGAGGTCAAAGTCACAAGAGATGATTGGAGTAAGCAAGAGCGAAAAAGCCATCGAAGTCCACTAACAACACTCCAACTTTTGAGAAAGAAGAGACATCATGAAGAAAGGGGGGCCTATTTTTCTCAGGTAAGTATACATGCATATTGATCATAATGCATTGCTTTTAACATTTTCAGGTCGGTGTTTCATCATCATCTTCTGGGTAGTGTGTTTTCTAACCCTACCTCATTTTGAGTGCGCCTTTGAGGCCTCACCTCTTTTTGTGTGCGCCTTTGAGCCATCAGCTCGGGTAGTGCGTTTTTCTAACCCTACTTCATTTCGAGTGCGCCTTTGAGCCCTCACTTCTCAGGTAGCGCGTTTTCTAACCCTACCTCATTTCGAGTGCGCCTTTAAGCCCTCACTTCTCGGGTAGTGCGTTTTCTAACCCTACCTCATTTCGAGTGCGCCTTTAAGCCCTCACTTCTCGGGTAGTGCGTTTTCTAACCCTACCTCATTTCGAGTGCGCCTTTGAGCCCTCGCCAACATTTTTCTGGGTTGGTCACCCATTACAACGCGACCACTTCTTCATGTTTTTTATTTGGGTAGGTCACCCATTACAATCAGACCATTCTTTCACCTGGGTAGGTCACCCATTACAATGAGACCGCTCTTTCCTTTTTCTTGGGTAGGTCACCCATTACAATGAGACCAACATTTTTTCTGGGTAGGTCACCCATTACAACGCGACCACTTCTCCATGTTTTTTTTACTTGGGTAGGTCACCCATTACAATGAGGCCATTCTTCCACTTGGGTAGGTCACCCATTACAATGAGACCACTCTTTCTGTTTTCTTTGGGTTGGTCACCCATGACAATGAGACCGCACTTCTTCATATTTTTTCCATCTGGGTAGGTCACCATTACAATGAGACCACACTTCATATTTTTTCCATTTTTGGGTAGGTCACCCATTACAATGAGACCGCACTTCACATTCTTTCTATTTGGGTAGGTCGCCTATCACAATGAGACCGCTTTTTCATATTCTTTCCACATGGGTATGTCACCCATTACAATGAGACCACACTTCACATTTTTTCCATCTTGGGTAGGTCACCCATTACAATGAGACCGCACTTCACATTTTTTCCATCCGGGTAGGTCACCCATGACAATGAGACCGCACTTCATCATATTATTTTTCTTGGGTAGGTCACCCATACAATGAGACCATCATCTTTCTTGGGTAGGTCACCCATACAATGAGACCATCATTTTTCTTGGGTAGGTCACCCATTACAATGAGACCATTTTTTACACATTCTTTTGTTTTGGTTAAATGAGGTCGCCAGATGGGATCTCATGTAGCTTTGGTTAAAGGGAATCACCAGATGGGATTTCAGGTTAACCGAGTTACACATATTTTCATTCCAGTTGAATGAGGTTGCCAGATGGGATCTCATGTAGCTTTGATTAAAGGGAATCACCAGATGGGATTTCAGGTTAACTGAGTTACACATATTTTCGTGCCAGTTGAGAGGTCGCCAGATGGGATCTCATGTAGCTTTGGTTAAAGGGAATCTCCATATGGGATTTCAGGTTGACCGAGTTACACACATTCTTTGGTTTTGGTTAAAATGAGGTCGCCAGATGGGATCTCAGGTAAACCCAATTAAAAGGGCAGGTCGCCCGTGAAAATAGACCAGTGTGAGAGTGTGGGCCGGTCGCTTGTGAAAATAGACCAGAGTGAGTATGTGTGGGCAGGTCGCCCGTGAAAATAGACCAGAGTGAGTATGGGTGGGCATGTCGCCCGTGAAAATAGACCAGTGTGAGTGTGTGGGCCGGTCGCACCTGAAAATAGACCACTTTGAGTATGTGTGGGCAGGTCGCCCGTGAAAATAGATCAGTGTGAGTGTGTGGGCAGGTCGCCCAAGATAATGAAATCATTTTCCTTTTGTTTTCTTTACAAAGCGTACTATGCAAAATTTTGAGGATTTTCGCTTCGTAAGCATTGTAAAGAGGGGGCATCTGTTGCTACCCAATTTTTGACCCATGTTTTTGATATATTTTCAAAAAAATTCAAAAAATAGAGAAAAACAAAGAAAATCCAAAAAAATATGTTTTTAATATATTTTCGTCATTTTAGCATTTTCAACGTCGTCTAAAAAAGAATTTAAATTTTTAAAAGATTTTCAAACGCGTTCAACTTTTCACGCGTCAGTTTTAAAATCATTGATTTACCTCATTGAGTCGACGTTGATATTGCTCGTTTTCAAAAAAAATACAAAAAAAATAAAAAAATCAATATTTACAAAAAAGAAAGAAGTTGAGGGACCAAGTTGAAAAACCTAGCAACATTTTGCCTATAAATACTGGTGTTCAACTCACATTCAAGGGGGGGCAATTTTGAGATTGGGGGGAGAGACAACACAAAAAAAAACCTAAACCTAAAAGATTTTTTTTTCTCCCCGCAGCCGCTCACCCAAGCCAGCCCCTCACCTTTTGAATTTTTTTTCTCTTCTCCCTGAACCGGCCAAAACAGCAGCCCCCAGCCGATTTGAAGCTCTTCTTCCCTCTCAGCCGGCCCCTCAATCTTCCTCCCGACAGCCCCCACATTTTTTTTTCCTTTGGACAGAATCCGGGAGCCATCAAAACACAGCAGCCCCTCACCCCACCTCACTGGACCTCTCATCTTTCCGCTCCCATCTCTTCTGCAGACAAGAGGGACATCGCTTCTCCTTTTCCCCCGATCTGTCCTTTAACTCTTCTTCTCCGATCGCCGACCGGATCAGGCCTCCCTTCCCTCAGCCACCGGGCAACAGTCGACCCATAGACCTCCACAGCAGCGACGGCCACCACAGCAGCTGGCCACTACCCCTTTCTCCCTCTCCGGGTCAACGAACAGACCCGACCACAGCAGCAAGCCACCACCGATCTCCTCCTTCAACCGACCACCGACAGCTCCCCCTACAACCACCGGCCATCCAAAGTAGAGGATAAGACGAAACCCACAACAAATTGGCCCGCCGTGAAGTCGAAGATGGAGAGGAGAAGCAGATCTGTAACGGAAAGAAAAATTAAAACCGACTGCTTGTTGTGTGTTTTTGTCCTTGTTGCAGGCGACGATGACCCTCACCGCCGGTGGAGGAAGACAGGGAAGAAGAAGGCGCTCCCGATCCACTGGTTTTCGGCCTTCATCGGCGGCGCGTGAACCCACGCGCCCCAGTGGCGGGGGCGCGTGGGAAGACGCGCCGCCACTGTTTTCTGTCGCCAGAAGCCTTCCCAGCACTGTTCCTGCATGTTCTAGAAGCTTTAAGATGTTTTAGGGTTTATTTTGTTTTTTTATTTATTTATTTGTTTGATGTAATATTTATTTAATTTGAATTTTTATTTGTATGTTGTAAATGTGGAAATACCAAAGGAAAAGAAAAGAAAAGAAACAAAAAATAGTAAAAGTAAATGTGGGTGTTTGTATGTGTTTTATTTTTTATTTGTATATATTTTTTTAATGATAAAATTGCAAATATATTAAAGGAGAATTTAATATTTTGATCGGATCACGGTTAAGAATTATTAACTTATACGTAAGTGATATTTCTAATTTCCGATGAAAAGACAATTATTAAAACTTCTTTAACACGTCAAAGCTACAAAGCAGCTTACCTCAGGTAGGGTGCGTTAGGGGTGCTAATACCTTCCCTAACCACAACCAGTCCCTTACCCGCGAATCTCTGACGAGACCAGTACATCCGGTTTCCTAGTAGCCCACAATCAATTACTAGGTGGTGACTCCAACGAACCAAATTCAAGCAAAGAACGCAACAACGAGACTTAAGTCGCCAGCCGATGCCGCGAGCTGATTTTTTTGACGTGCGACAGTCCTCATCATAGAAGGCCTCTCCAGTGACATAGTCATTCAAGTATGATGGGGTTCGATGAGGTCTTCTTCCTTCACTGCTATTTTTTTATGTTGTTGACCTCTCATTACCAGTACTGTCTGCTCCATTAGCTGGTGTTGACCCCTCATTTCCAGTGTTGTCTGCTTCATTGGCAGCATCACTAACATCAGCATTATCTCCCATGCCATTATTTTCAGCATCTTCACCTGTATTAGCATCATCTCCATCATCTCCAGAATCAGTATTTCCAGTATCATCTTCAAATACAGCATCATCACCCCATTCCAGATTCATCAAAACCTGTTCTTCAACACTTTTATCCCATTCCCATTGTTTTTCTTCTTCAAAAATAACATCTCGACTGACTACAATCCTTTTTGAGATAGGATCATATAGTCGATATGCTTTAGATTCATCACTAACCCCCAAGAGAATACAAGGAAGACTTTTATCTGTCAACTTAGTTCTTCTAGCATAAGGAATATGGGCATATGATAGACACCCGAACATTCTAAAGTGTTCCACAACAGGTTTTACTCCACACCATGCTTCCTGTGGGGTAATGTCTTTTACAGCCAAGGTGGGACTCCTATTCAATACATATATTGCCCATTTTACAGCCTCGGGCCAAAAATTCTTTGGGATTTTCTTTTCAGACAGCATGCTTCTTACTAAATTCATTACTGTTCTATTTTTCCGTTCTGCGACTCCATTTTGTTGTGGAGTGTATGCTGCAGTTAACTATCTCTTAATACCATGTTGTTTGCAAAAATCATGAAACTCTTGTCCATTAAATTCCCCCCCTCTATCAGTACGCAAACATTTAATGGACAAACCAGTTTCATTCTCAACATGTTTCTTAAAGCATTTAAACATGTTCAAAGCTGCAGACTTCTCACTAAAAAAAAATATCCATGCTTTTCTACTGAAATCATCAATAAAACACAATGAATACCTCTTCTTGCTGTTAGAGATTGGAGAAATTGGACCACAAATGTCCGCATGTATCAGCTGCAATCGTTGTGTGGCTCTCCATGTGCTTCTCCTCGAAATTGGCCTTCTGTGTTGTTTCCCCAGAATGCAGGCAGTACATGTCACGGTTGATGCAGGTAGTTGTGGAAGACCATGGATCATGTTTTTAGCTTGTAGTAATTTTAAGCCTTTATGGCTTAAATGCCCATACCTGCAGTGCCAAAGATGAGCTATGTCTGAAGTTGTTGTTTGAAAACATGTAATCTTCTCCTTCGTGTGCTGAGTATTTGCCAGCAATAAGAACATCCGGTTTGCTGTCATCTCAGACTGTATCACAAGGCCTTTCTGTGGATGATATATATGACATTTTCCTGTCTTGAACAGAATCTCAAAACCTTGCTCTTGTAATTGCCCAATACTTAGGAGACTGTTCTTCAGTTCTGGAACATAGAACACCTCAGTGATGACAAAGTTGTTTCCATTTAGAAGTAGTCTCACTCTTCCTTTCCCAAGAACAGACATCTTGGTATTGTTTCCCAACTTCACGGTCTCCCGAAATGACTCATCTATTTCACAAAATGCAGCCTTGTTTCCACTCATATGATTCGAACAGCCTGAATCAAGAAACCAAAGATCTCCTTGAGTTGCCTGGCTCATCTCAACAAATGACATTAAAAGCATTTCTTCGTGCTCATTCAACTGAGCATAATTGGCCTCCTTCTCCCAAGCTGGGCACTCATATTGAAAGTGCCCAAGCTGATGGCACTTGTAGCATTCAACAGTAGCTTTGTTCAAAGCTTGACGACCTCTCCCTCTCCCTCTGCCTCTATAATCACCTCTGCCTCGTCCTCGGCTTCCATATCTATCACCTACTGTCACTTTGAATGCTTGTTCCTCACCATGGCTTCTTGAAAAATTTTGTTCATGCACAGTGAGCGAACTTTGCAATTCGTCAATGGTGAGAGTGTCAATATCCTTAGATTCTTCAATTGAAACAACTACATAGTTGAATTTTTCAATTAAAGTTCTAAGGATCTTTTCCACAATAATAGTATCCTTCATCTGTTCTCCGTTACTCCTCATTTTTTTCGTTATACTCAGGACACGAGCAAAATATTCAGTAATAGTTTCACTTACTTTCATTTCCAGAACTTCAAAATCTCTTCTTAAAGCTTGAAGAGTGGATAGTTTGACCTTTGCGCTGCCTTTAAACTTTTTTTTCATGGAATCCCAAATCTGTTTTGAGGTTCGCTTCTCCAGGATTTGTTCAAGGATTGTTCTGTCGATGGACTGGAACAAGTAATTATTGACCTTGAGATCCTTCACCATCAAATCATCCAATTGCTTGTGTTGTTCTTCAGATAACACCACGTTGGCCACTGGTTCTGGGTAACCAGTTTCAAACAAGCTCCAATACCCTTTGGACCTCAAAAGGTTTTGGGTAACCAGTTTCAATCAAGCTCCAATACCCTTTGGACCTCAAAAGGTTTTCCATGAGCATGCTCCAATGGTCATAATGACCATCGAAACGTGGGATAGCTGGTTGTAAAAAACTCTTCTCTTCACTCATCTCGCTTTTCGCTCTGTGTTTGGGTCTCTCAAGTGTTTCTCTCTTTTCTCTCTGTGTTTGGATCTCTCAAGAGAAAACAACTGCTGGTTTTCTTCTTCTCGCTCTGTGTTTGGATCACTCAAATGGTCTCTCTTTTCTCTCTGTGTCTGGATCTCTCAAGGAAGAACAACTGCTTGTGTTTTTCTTCTTTCAGCTAGGGCAAGCTCTGATACCAATTTGTAAGGTATTGTGCTTTGGAGAGAAATCAGTGTCTTATTCGATTAAAGAAAGTGGCTTTAAATAGCCTTTACAAAACAACAGAAATGGAAGATTTTGTGCAATTAACACCCTGACAACTAGGAATTTATTGCAACTAACACCCTAACAATTAGGGATCTTATTTTAACAAGTCAATTCAACTGAAACTAAAAATAACTTATCAGATTATGCTGCTAGTCAAAATTTTGATCAGTGGATACTTGGCCAAAGATATCAGGACATGATTCCCAGTTGCCCCTTTCCTTGGCTTCACAACTCCTTTTCTATGCTATCATGCCATGAACATATGATGTTTAATTTTAATTTTTTTTAATTTTTTTTTGCCTCTTTCCATGGCAGGGAGGTGCACTTGAGGGCGCGGCATGGTCTGTACATGTACAATACTTCCTATATCTACACAAGTATGTCCTATGTAAGAGACTTCGATTGTTTTTTTCTTTTTTTTCCTCTCTCTCTTTTTTAACAGTAGATGAAGGGCTAGCATTTGTTAATTTTATTTTATCTAGTGGATATTTGAAGTTATTTGATTTGATTGAATTGGATTTTTTATCAGATTTAACTAGAGATTGAGACAAAGGCAGACGGGGACTTCAATTGAAGCAAGCCCCCAACCCAGCCTAGCCCGATTTATTTACTATTTTTAATATAAATATATTTTAAATATAACAAATGATTTATAATTCTTATGTTTAGGATTTTACTGTATAGGTTTGAAATTTAAACTTGATTGTTTTATGATATATAAATTAATTTTTAAACTTGATAGTTTTTAATTTTGAGAAATTAATGAAAAAACATAAACATAATATAATAGATAACATGTCTATGAAAATTTTTTAATCCGTTTTAAATTAAATCAAAGTAATGGGAATGTTCTAAATTAAAGCATGTGTTATTTTTTTATTTTTTATTTTTTTTAATTAATATGAATATTCGGACTAGTTTATACACACCTCGGCTAATCCCACAAACCCTAAAATTAACAACTATAAACACATTTATTTTTTGATATCACAAGTAATGTATGTGAATGTTCTAAATTAAACCCGTTTGATTTTCATTTTGTGGCTGGATTTTTTTTTTAATATTTTATAAATTTATAATTTTAAGTTAATACATTTGATTTTAATATTTTAAATTAATATATTTTTTTTAATTTTAGAATGTTTTAATGTTAAAAATAAATTTTAAAAAAAATTTCATTTCAATTTATTTCTAAATAAAAAATATTTTAAAAAATAACATTTACAAAACATTACCTTAGTATATTAGAAGAAGCAAAATCCAACTCTAATATGATCTATAAGGTGACCAACCAAACTTAGCACCCGGAAACTAAGAGCACATTTGACTAAAAAAGAATTTTTTTATTTCTTTAAGTTCTTTAGAGTTCTTTTTTTTTTTTTCCTTCTAATCCTTTTATAAAACATTTTATAAAATTCCTAAAACCAAGTTTTTTGAGATTTGAAATTAACATTAAATCATTTTAACAACATATATTATCAAATATTTTTACGATCATAACTACAACCAAAACTAAAAACGTGTTTGGGAGTGTAGTTGCTGTTGCTTTTCAAAGTACTTTTCACTCAGAAAAACATGCCAATAATATATTTTTATTTTATAAAAATAATTTTTTAAAATTAGCACATTAAAATGATTTAAAAACATCAAAAACATATTAATTCAAAGCAAAAAAAAAATTCAAATTTTTTCGAAAATGCTTTTGAAAAGCACTGTTTTGCTCTGGCTTTTTACTCGGTTTTTTCTCCCTCCTCCCTCTCCCCGGAGGCTGTCAATTGTTGGTTATTTATAGGGACCAATCCTCCTCTCACGTCTCTCCTCCTGATAAGCACGACTGAGGGAGACGGTTCCTACTAGGACTCGGACGCGAAGTGCAATCCTTATCTCGCCGGGTTGTAATTATCATGAAGATAAATATTGCTTTTCTGTGTTTTGAAGGGACTAGGATACTGGTGTTTCACACTTTCGTTTCCTTCTTTGCAGGCGGACGTTCGGTGCTTTGGAGATGAAGATGACGGACAACACATCCGATAAAATTGAAACGGTGCTGTTTTGGGGCTGAGAATGGCTATTTCCAATCTGGTCCTTGAAGTTTCTAAATCCTTGCATTCAAACCCCTGGTCTTTTAATTTTCATGATTTACCCTCCTTAAAATTAATTTAACAATAAGTGGGTCAAAATTGAGTTACAACAACTAACATATTTTATTAAAATCACTTTAGTTTATTTAGAAAATATTGAAAACTGATTTTTTTTTTACATTAAAATAAAAATTTGAATAATGTTTTTATATTTTATTTCAAACTCGATATTTTAAAACAAAAATTAAAAAGATGTGATATTGACCTTTATTATTATAAAGTAAGTTTTTTAATTAAAAGTGAATGAGAATTTGTTCGTAATAACAAAGTGCATGTACAATCATGCACATTTAACTTTCTTTTTAAATTTGATGTGAATACAATCAAAGTTTTTTTTTTTTAATATGAGATTTGAAATCCTTTAGTATATATACTCTATGTTTACAAAAAAAAAATTTATGTTTTTTCAATGTTCTTATATTAAAATCTCATTTATCATATGTTACATCTATCAAAAAAAATAATAATAATTTGTGATGTGAACTAAAGCTATATGTGAAAACTAGAAATAACAAATATATGAAGAAAAAAAAAATCAGCTGTGATTAACAGATTAACGATGGAAAGATGATGAATATTTTTTTGTAAATTAATTTCAATTTAAAATAACTACAAAGAAGTTAATTAGGATTTCTTCCTTGAAATTATTAAAAATATAGTACTAGAACTATATAATGCTAGGTTTTAATATATAATTTTTAATATTGTTAAAGAGTCTCTCTTGAACCAAATAATAAAGATATTATAGAACTCTTTTGTATGAATTGTAAATCTAGGGACAGTTTTGGGTTTTCCATTCAGAACTTTGGACAAAAATTAATAACAAAATAAGGACCAAATATAACTGTATGTAAATCTAGGGATCAAAAATAATACAACTGCATTGACTGTAGATTTCACTTAGAATTTCTAGTAAATTACAAAGGAAATTTCTTGTGCTTTTTCGCGTACATGAATTGAAAAACTATCGTTGATTGACTAACTTGCATTGACTGACTTGCTAAGTATTTGCTGCTTGAAATTTTCTTGTGTTCTCTATTGTACATTATTAGAAAAGCTGTCATTGACTGATTGACTTGCAAAAGTATTTGCAAGAAAGCTAAAGAATTAAAGTTTTTAAAATTTTTAAATTATTAAAAACATCCAATTATTTCTTTTTTAAAAAAATCAAGAATAAAACATCAACTATTTATATAATAGCTCAATTAATCTAATAAAATAAATCGGAAATAACTAGTAAATAATCCAAAAATAATTTAAAAATAAATATATTTACTTAATATGATTTGAGTATGTTTTCTATCTTGATTAACTGACTTGCTAAGTATTTGTTAAGTATAAACGAACTTTACTCTAAAAGTCTGTTTGATATTTTTTTTACTTTTACTATTTTACTTCAAAGTTTCAATTATATATTCTTTACAATGTATATGTTATTTGATTAGTCTGATCATAGGATATGTTAAGCATTGACTAGAAATTACCACTCAAAATTCTAGACTGGAAACTGACTTAAATGTCGGCCACCAACCTCTTTTGCTTGATCTATGGAGAGAGAATCAGGGTAGAAAATGTGTTTTCTTACTTGAAGATCACGGAAAATACGCTCAAGATTATAAGAGGGTGTTTTTTGTTTGCTAGGAGGATCAATTGGCAGCCGATATCGGGATGAAATGAGGACAAAAGAGTCAGCTTTCCATATATGTTTAAGAAAACCTAGATTTCTGCAAATTTTAGGGACAAAATGATGTCATTTTTGTTTTTCTTTGAATATCAAAATTTGTTCTCCCCTTTTCTAGGCAAAACGCACCATTTCAAACATTGTAAAAAGGCATCGTTTTGCTTTAGGTTTTCTTTATTTGGAATAATGCTAAACACACCGTTTGGAACTATGCTAAACGCACCATTTTAACACCTTTTGTGCTTCGGTCCCTAGACTTTCAATTCTTTTATGTTGATCAATTTTCAACTCTTTTCTGTAATTTTTTTTAATTTGCTATTGACCGAATTACAATATCACCTTTAATTTCTTGCTTTCTTTCATTTCAGTCATTGATTCTTCCAATCTTCATTTTTAAGCCAAATGGATTCCCAACTTCAATTTTTTTTTTCAATTAAACCTCAAATTAATTTTTAAAATTGGTTATTAATTTCTAACTCTATCTCCTTGAACTTCTATTTTCTAATTGCAACCAAATTAAACTAATTTAAGTTTTTTTTTTTAATTCAACCCTTAATTATTATCTAAAAATTTTCAAGCTCAATTTTTACATGCAATACTTAATTATTGGTCCAATTTCAATCTCAGCTATATTTTATTATTATTATTATTTGTGTATTTTTTCTAATTATTTCTAACTACTCAAAAAATAATAAAAATTTACCAAAATAATAAAATAATTAAAATTAACTAAATTTATAGTTATCATACCTGGCCCGATCCAACAGGTCAACCTAGAACCCAAGTGACCCAGGGCTTTGGCCAGGTTTATTTTATTGAAAACCTGGGTCTACAATTGATCCGGAGAAAATTGGTCGACCCACCAGGTCAATCTGGAACCAGGGTGACCCAACAAAACCCGGCAGAGACCTATTTTGTTTTTTCAAATATGTTTTTTCTTCTAGCTAGAGACCCCTCTTTTTTTATATATTTTTCAATTGGTTACTAACTCATTTCAAAGTTTACTATATAAATATTAGAATAATATTTTATTTTTTCAGTGTGGAATAAAAAAAAATTCTTTTAGTTTAAATACCTCAATTTAAAAGAATAAGATAATATCTTTTTTAATATGAGATAGAAAAAATACATTTTGAAATAATCTATTAAACTTTATTATATGCAATATGTATAACCTATATTCATATGAACTGTTTCTTTAATTTTTTCATATGAAATATTAAAAATCAAATATTTTTTTTATTTTTCCAGGTTGACCCTGGTCAATCCATGTAACCCGAGACTCTGGTTTTAGTCAAGTCAATTTCAGGTTGGGTTCGATAACTATGAGTAAATTTATTGAAAAAACATAATTTTTTTTGCTTTTATAAAAATAAAAGGTAAAGAATTAAATTATAACATATATCACTGATTATTGACATACTCTTATTACAAACACAAAATTTTATGTCACTTCATGATACCCGTGATACACAAAAATTTACTTTAATAAATTGTTACAGTAATAGCACAGAGAGGAACGGTGCAAGAAAAAACAATAATGGAGTTGAAGCAAAATGTCTGTTTGATTTTTTCTTTTTTGTGTTTTCGGTACATTGGTCAACAATAGCTTGGAAGAGTTTGGAATGAGTAACACGTGGACCCAGTTGTTGTGGAAACTTTGCAGAGGATCTGCACTCTGCAGGAAGAAAAATGATTTTAATAGATGTACTGTACAACATTTGAATTTATTAAAAGTAACAAGATGCTATTTTTCGATCTTAGAAGAAACATGATTTTAATACACACCTTATTTCAACGTTTTACACTGCTTTAGTCGTCAAAAAAAAAAAAAAAAACTATTAGATGCTATAAAACAAGATATATACAATTTAATTTGAGAGTGTAATAGATATTATATTTCAAAATATTTTTGAAATATATTAAAATATTACTTTTTTTAAAAAAAATAATTTTAATATCATATGTTAGAAAAATAAATAATAATAAAAATAATAATAATTTAAAACAATAAAAAATTTCAAAATCTTTTTAAAATATAATTTTACTGTACTCCGAAACACACACATGCTCCCTCAGCAACCACCACGAAATTACCACTCTAAATTACAGCTCAATTATTTATTTTAGCAATTGTTGCTTGCTCGTTGACAATTATTGCTTTGCTAATAATTTGCAAGAAACTTTCTCAGTTTCCTTCTACTTTCTTTTTATCATGGAAACTTTAAGTCACATCTGCGCCTACCACGAAATTAATTACCGATAAGTAAATTTCAATGCGTAATTGTGTAGGTTTCAATTAAAAATGCTTTAATTTGAAAAATTATGTTTACAATAATATAAATTAATTTTTCTTCATAAAAAAGTAATTGGGTATTAATTTAGGCTATAAAGATAAAATAATAATAAAAAAAAAAAAAAAGAGTTCGAGGGTATTCATTTTAATATTTGTTAGGTAATTATATAATCTAATTTGTTGATGTTTTTGGCATGGTTATTGGTGAGAAGCAAAAACAGTAGCAATTCATGAGGACCATCACCATCCTATCGCTTCGCCAAAATTCACTATACTAAAGGTATTATTGAAAGCACAAAGGAAACAATACGATAAATTTAGAGATTATTGAAAGCACAAAGGAAACAATACGATGAAAGCGTATTATTGTCATAAAGTTTTTCAAACTTAGAGATAAATAAATAAAAAGCACAAAGGAAACAATACGATAAATTTAAACTATACTAAAGGTCAGTTTTTCACTCTTTGTGAATCTACAGTGAAAGTTTGATTTGCCCTTTCCGAGTGGAAAGTGGAAACTATCCACTATGAGAGCTTTTTGTAAACGCGTGGAAAGTGGAAATTTATACCATTTGATCTTGACAGTATCAGATTAGACAATTGCATGGAAATGGTCTTCTTAGTTTGCCATGATGGACTAACCGATTATGGACTTAACCGAGCAGATTATGGACTTAACCGAGTAATTACCGCTTGAAATTCCTCGCAATTTATAAAGGAAATTTTCCTTGTTCTTTCTCTATACATTATTAGAAAAACTGTCATTGACTGATTTAATTGCAAAGTCTTTGCAAGAAAGCTAAAAGAATTAGAGTTTTTTAATTTCTAAAATTATAATTTTAAATTGTAAAAAAAATTCAATTATTTTTACAATTCATCAACAGGTAAAAAAAAAAAATTATACCACTAGCTGTCTTCTCCCAGTGATCTTTTTAACACATCCATTTCCACATCATGCATGATAAATTTATCAGAATTTATTTAAAGTGTAAAATAAGGAAAACACCCTTGGCAATCTAAAATAATTGAAGTAATGAGTACATGCATGAAGCAAGATAATTAGTGGTTGAATACAGATTATAACTAATTATTCGTTCTGATGAAGATTACAAAATTAAAATGAAATTAGAGCTTCTCTCTCCATCGTCTTCCTCTGCTTTTTGTCATGGCATCAACTCATCAAGTACAGGTAAAGAGACTTGAGACTACATAAATCTATTAAAATAAATTGAGAATAACTAGTAAAATCAAGCAAATAATCTAAAAATAACAAGAAAATAAATATATTTTCTAGATCTGATTTGAGTTTATTTTTTTTCTTGATTAACTGACTTGCTACGCTATGCATAAATGAATTTTATTCTAATAGCCTGTTTGATATTTTATTTATTTATTAATGAAATATTATTTCTACTGTATAGTTATTGGGTTCTGAGTCGATCCACCGGGTCAATAGGTGAACAATATATTCTTTGAATTTATTAGAAGAAATGTGTGTAATGTAAATTATAAAAAAAATATTTATTTTTCTGATATACATAATAATAATAATAATAAATTAGATGATAGTAACAAGAAAATAGAAATTACTTTGAATAAATGGAACGAGTTCCTATTCTAATATATCCAGGGAAGAAGTTCGAAGAATAGAATGAAGTTAAATATTCTTAATAAAAAAGAAAGAAAGAAAGAAAGAAATAAAATATATTTTTAATAAATATAAAATATGGATAAAATTAGAGAACAAGAAAGAAATATATAATCTCTTTGTAAAAACCTCTAAAAATTTAATTACAATTGAGAATTTCTTCCTTAAAAATATCCAAAAACAAATCCTATTATATATGAATCAAGACAACAGTAGAATAACTTTTATATATTTTTCAAGTTTACTTAGAATAGTAGTGGAATAATTATTTTAATATTTAAAAATTAAAAAAACACTAAAGTTTTGTATAAATTCTAAAGTTGCAACTCTTTTGTGCTTGGTAAAATACTTCACACTAAAATTAATAAATAAGAACACAAGAAAGGATCAAAGTTAATAAATAATAGCATGCACGAAACTTCACGATACCCATCTCCAATAAAAATTTAGGTTTATCATTTGAGTAACACAAACCCTGTATTTTAAAATACTATTGCCAAAAATTCCTATTATATATGAATCAAGATAACAGTAAATAACTTTTACCTATTTTTTCAAGTTTGTACGTAGAATAGTAGTGGAATAATGTTTTTAATATCTCGAGCAAAAGGAAACGCACCCCATATTTATTGTTCCCTTTTCCGTCTTTACATGGCTTACTCGATGAAAAAGCAAACACCCCATTAGTTGTTGCCACCAAATTCCAGTACACGCTTGAGAAATTTCCTTGCTTTTTTTCCCTTTAAGTGTTACCTTTTACCTTTTTTATAATTTTGATTATTGCATTGCTAATAATCTGCAAGAAAGATGATGAAAATTTTTTAGTGAATTCAAAATAACAAAATAAGGTTTGTTGAGGCTTTTCTTGAAAACTCGCTTGGGGTTTAATTAGCGAGAATGAATTCTACAAAGATATCGGACTGTGAGTTTGTTTCTAATGCAATTCACAATAATGACCTTGTGGATGGACAATCAGAATACGTTAGTGAGACAGAATATAATGAGGTTAATAATGGGCTTCTACCACTCATCATTTATCCCCAGGGAAGGCCAGGTAGGCCTAGGCCACTGCTTCTGTTAAAAATAAACTTAATTCAGCTTAGGCATCAACAATATTTTGCATTAGTCTTACCACTACATTATAATTATAAGAGCTGTCAAGATTCTGTTAAGTTAATCTGTTAACAGATCATAGCATGATATAAATTTGGTGCTATAAATTAGCAATTGAGTTTGTTTGGTTTACTATATATTTGTAAGGATTGCAATGATCCAAATACAATCAATTCATTTTAGTTCAATAACAAAACTAAAATAACACTTGTAAGGTGATGCATATTCTTGCAATAAATAGAGCCAGCAAAGGCAGATGCGTGTGTCTATATATACATGAACTGCTGATTCGATTTGAACACCCCATTTCTCCGATTGCTGCAATTTCATAGCTAGCTCTTTGTTATACACAGGTATACACGGCTAACTCTTCTTTGCTTCTTTCTTGTTTTAATTTCATGTCTTTACCAATAACATTAATGTGAAAGCTTTGTTTGTTTCATGTTTAACTTCAGTTGCTATTGTCTTATGCTATCTCATTATTAAGCTTAAATTGCTGTATTATCTTCCATGATCACTTCACCTGTATCAGCAATTGCTAAATATTGATTGTTCCTTAAATTCTGCAGCTGAAATGACAGAGCCAGAGTCTTCTCGCTCTAGACTAGAAGGGGCCTATGATGTCTTCTTGAGTTTTAAGGGAGAAGATACTCGCAAGACGTTTACTGAATATCTATATGCTACCTTAAATCAAGCAGGAATCCACACTTTTCGAGATGATGATGAACTTCCTAGAAGAGAAGAAATCTCCGATCATCTCCTCAGGGCTATTCAAAAATCAAAGATATCCATAGTTGTCTTCTCAAAAGGATATGCTTCTTCTAGATGGTGTCTCAATGAACTTGTAGAGATTCTGAAGTGCAAAAGGAAGAAAACCGGTCAGATTGTTCTTCCTATATTCTATGACATTGATCCTTCAGATGTGAGAAAACAAACTGGCAGTTTTGCAGAGGCATTTGATAAGCATGAAGAGCTTTTGGAAG
The DNA here is from genome assembly GCF_005239225.2 of Populus alba. NCBI lineage: Eukaryota > Viridiplantae > Streptophyta > Magnoliopsida > Malpighiales > Salicaceae > Populus > Populus alba. The sequence goes on along the minus strand of NC_133302.1, from coordinate 3,163,559 downwards.
AGAAGTTGGTGAAGGAGTGGAGAAAAGCTCTTGAGGATGCCGGAAACCTATCTGGATGGAGTCTCAATGATATGGAAAATAGGTATGCCTTTTTTCCAAATTTATGAAGTCAATATACTTTACATTTTTCAATGTGAAACAATAAAATGCTTAATTGACTCGCTATCAATGTCTGGCTTTTGTCTATGAGCAGGCATGAAGCAAAATTTATCAAAGAGATTATCAAGGATGTGGTGAATAAATTAGAACCCAAGTACTTAGATGTTCCTGAGCAACTCGTAGGTATGGATCGGCTTGCTCGCAATATTTTTGACTTTGTAAGTACTGCAACAGATGATGTACGCATTGTGGGCATACATGGGATGCCAGGAATAGGAAAGACGACTATAGCACAAGTTGTATTTAATCAACTCTGCAACGGATTCGATGGAAGGTGTTTTCTTTCGGATATAAATGAAAGATCAAAACAATTTAATGGTCTTGTTGATTTACAAAAGCAACTTTTTCATGATATTTTAAAACCAGATGGTGCTAAAATCAATTGTGTCGATAGAGGAAAGGTTCTGATCAAAGAACGACTTCATCGCAAAAGAGTTCTTGTTGTTGCTGATGATGTGGCTCATCTGGACCAGCTCAATGCATTGATTGGAGATCGAAGATGGTTTGGTCCTGGAAGTAGAGTAATTATCACAACAAGAGATTCAAGTTTACTTCGTGAAGCTGATCAAATATATCAGATCCCAGAACTGGAACAAGATGAGGCCCTTCAGCTTTTCAGCAGGCATGCCTTTAAGGACTCCAAGCCAGCAGAAGATTATATTAAGCTTTCGAAGAAAGCCGTTGATTTCTGTGGAGGACTTCCTTTAGCTCTTCAGGCTATAGGAGCTCTTCTGTACAGGACAAACAGAGGTAGATGGGAAAATGAAATTGACAACTTGAGCAGAATTCCAAACAAAGATATTCAAAAAAAGCTTCTAATAAGTTATCACGCACTTGATGGTGAACAACAAAGAGCATTCCTTGTTATTGCATACTTCTTTATTGGTATAGAGAAAGAATACGTCGCAAAAGTGCTAGGAGCCCATTGCCGTTACAATCCAGAAGTTGTTTTGGAAACTCTCCGTGAAAGGTCTCTGATTAAAGTATTGGGAGAGACGGTAACCATGCATGATCTATTTCGAGACATGGGAAGGGAGATCGTTCGTAAATCGTTTCAAAAAGAACCAGTGGATGCATGGAATGTGCCTGAGCAGCTGAAGGTAAGAGCTCAATGCATACACGAAAGCATAGTAGTCATGCGTATTTTCTAGTCAAACTTATTACAAATAATTGTATGAAAGTTATATTATTATTTTTTAGTTTGGTATATATATTCTACTGTTTTTTTATAATCTTTATATTTATATTTTTAAATATAAGTACACATAGCATCATTTGAATCTTTTGATTGAAAGTAAAAGGCTTTATCTCGTAAAATCATCTCTAGAAGAAATTAAAATTAACCTTTAAATTTCTATCCATGCCCAGTTGCCCACGAAAGAGAAGAGGTACATCCACGAGAAGCTCATTTTGGGTTTGGGTTAGATGAAAATATCTAGTGGGTGGGCCTTTTTTTTTTTCTGTTTTTCTGTTTTTTTGCACAGAATACATGAAATAATAAATTTAAATCCAACAAATCCAATAGAGATATAATATTGTATACGATCAACATGAAAGAATTTTACGAAAAGAGATGAAAATATCATATATTATGAGTCTCTGCCAGTCATAATTGTATTGTTTTGTGTATTATCAATTATCTTACATTATGTCATTGTGAATTGTACAGCATGCGGTCTCTACTGTAGAGGCAGAACAGCTGCTGGATGCTAGAGAAAGTTCACGTCCTAGAGTAAGAACTTTGAAAACAACGCTTTTAAGAATTTGTGAGATTTTCTTAAATGCTGTCCTAGTTTACAAATAGCTACTTTCTTGTTTAGGAAATATCAGGATGGACTTTGCTGATGACACTCTTTCCTTGCTTTTTTTAACGCGTGGACCCAGCAGTTGTTGCCACCAAACTCCTTCCTCAATATTTACCAGTACTACACGCTTGGGAAATTTCCTTTTTTCCCTCTACTGTTACCTTTTACCTTTCATAATTATGATTATTGCATTGCTAATAATCTCCAAGAAAGATGATGAACATTTTTTAGTGAATTCAAAATAACAAAAAATAAGGTTTGTTGAGTCTTTTCTTGGAACCTTGTTATGAGATTAAATAGCGAGAATAAGAAAATTCTGTGCAAATTATACAAAATTTATTATTAATCATCAATATTGAATAATTCACTAAACAGTTTTGTTGTTTTTTAAAGATAAAAACTGAACCGAACCGAAAATAACCACCCCTAGCAGCAGTAGCAACACATTAACATAACAGCATTATGGCAGAAGGAGGGACGACCTTAGAGCAAGTGCGGAGGTATGTTAAAGGCTTGGGTAAGTTATAGCCTAGGTCAAGACTTTATCAATATTTTTTAACTAGTTTTATGTAAAAAAAAATTATAATTCTTGATTGAGTTATCAAAAAAAATTAAAATTTACATGGAGCCTTCTAATATAATATTTTAAGAAATTCAGAAATTTAATGAAAAATCACAATTTGACTAGTTTTATGTTATTGGGCATAATTTTCAATTCGACCATCAGATTGAGTTGAAATTTTTATGAGAGATCTTAAAACATATTGAATAAAATATGGTTTAAATTTTATGATGAACGGAGCTTGGTAGTGCTAAAAAAAAAAGAACTGTCAAATAAAAACAAATCGACTCATTAAGGGTAAAATAGGTATTTGCCATTAAAAAATAAAACAAATAAGCTCTTTTTTCATTTTATATGTTGCCGACTGGACATAAGCAGAATAAGAAAAGAAAGAAAAGAAAAGGCGAGAGAGAAAGAGATAGAAGTAAGGGGAAAACATAAAAAAATCTAAGGAAAAAAATAAGAAAAGTAAAAGAATAACCTTGTAAACTTACAAAGTCCAACTTATAAAACACTAATTTAAGAAAGAATTAAATGAAGGAAAGAGGAATTGAGAGAGAGAAAAAATTTAATTACTTTGTTTTCTTGACATGAAATTGTTATTTTATCTCGATTGAAGGGTTGTTACAATATCGATTAAGATTCGATTATAGATAAATTATATTTCACAAAATATTGAAAGATGTAACTTTAATAGTAGATTTATTTTTACTTTCACTGTAATTTTATGTATTTTTAAATTTATTTTTTAATATTTTGGGTAGTATATTTGAATTAAAACTTTATTATTAATTTCAAAAATTTATATAAATGAATTAATAATTAATCTTAAATAAAATTATATATTTATTTAATAGCTCAAGAAAAATTCATTACTCCGTCCTTACATTAGAGTACACTCCCACATGCGTTGTGGCAGCGGTTTGCCCTGTTATTGTTCTCATTTCTCTTATTGTGGAAAGATCCCTTCGCCTCCTTGGAAAAGACATTCCAAGTGTGCAGTGTTTATTGTCATAAAGTTTTTCAAACTTCCAATATTGAGAGAGAAATTAAAAGGAGCAAAAGGAAACAACCAGTGAGGACAATATCCTCCAGCTCATCAGATCCCACGAAAGGAACGCAAGAAGACATTCCCTTTCGGTACATCTATATATATATATATATATATATATTATGGCTATGAAAATAGGTTTGTGGAAATTTACATGGTTTGATATTGACAGTATCAGATTAGACAATTGTATGGAAATGGTATAGTTTGCGGTGTGGAAAATCATGTCATTTACGGGGCTGCTGGAGAGAGTGTCTATTGATAATTTCACTCGAAACGTTTTAGTAATTTACAAAGGAAATTTCTACTTTATATGAATTGAAAAACTATTATTGACTGACTTCTTGCAAAGTATTTGCAAGAAAGCTAAAGAATTAAAGTTTTTTAATTTTTAAAATTCATTGACTAGTGTGTCTATATGTACATATAAGAACCGCTGATTCGATTTGAATATGTTATTTGATTAGTCTAATTCGTGACTTGCATTGACTCAAAATTAGCACTAGAAATTCCTAGTTTTACAATTAACAAAGCATATTTCAATATCCTGATAGAAAGGTGTGTTGAAGCAAAAACTTTTTTTAATTATCTTGTTTTGGCTATAAGATTTTTCAATGTATTATTGCATGCTTTTTACTGCTTTATGGCCTTTCATTCGAAGGATAGAAAAATAATAAGAACAGTTTTTATTCATTATTAATGCTTGATTTTAGCACGATAAAATCCAAAGGATTGATGGTCTGGTGTTTGTGGTGCTGGAAAATGTAAGAACGGACCGAGAGATGAAATAGAAAAAACCCATGTCTATTAGTTGGCAGCAGTGATCATTAGGCCCTTGCCGCCCACGAAATCCCTTTATCCTGTTGTTAATTTTTTAATGAAGCGTATCAAGTGTTTGATAAAATTCCTTAACTGGAAAAAAAAAAAAAAATTACACTCCATCAGCAACTACCTCGAAATTAGCACTCCAAATTCCAGCTCAATATCGATCAACACGTGGCTAAAGAATTTGCTTGCTACTCAATATTTACCAATACGCGCTTGAGAAATTTCCTTGCTTTTTTTTCCTAGCATGTATTACATTTTTATCTTTTATAATTATAATTATTTCATTGCTAATAATTTGCAAGAAAGAATATTCTTTCTCTGAAAAAAGGCTTGAAGCATTATAGATAATCTTTTTATAGGAATCTCTTTATTAAATCATCAAAATATCAAAGTCTATTTCCAAATACTATTACTACAGTTTTTTTTATATAAAAATAGAAAACAAATAAATAGATAAGTTATTATTTTTTAAATAAAAAACTAGAAAAGCAATTGAATAAAAAATAAAATAGAAATTTAATCAACAACAATTTCACATCTCCATTAAAAATTTTAGGTTTATCATTAACACAAACCCTGTATTTTAAAATACTATTGTCAAAAAAATCTATAATATATGAATCAAGACAATAGTAGAATAACTTTTTACATATTTTTCAAGTTTTGTAAAATAGTAGTGGAATAATTTTTAATAATTAAAAATTAAAAAATACTGTTGGTGACAAAATAACAACCACGTTGGAAGTGGTTGTCATTGATGTAAACAACTTGATATCCATTGAATCTGTTCCGGTGACCTACTTTTCAGATGTGGAAAAGGAGAATAAGAGCTTGACTATAAGTGGTCATTAGTAATAGAATAACTTTTACATATTTTTCAAGTTTAGTAACCTCTGATCAATGGAGTCGTGGGTAAGACTCGGCTAGATGGCCTATTTGATCAGGAAATTGGCATTTCGGTTGATAATGCATTTGAGTGTACCGATTGGTTGAAGACTTACAAATCTCTTTATTAAATCATCAAAATATCAAAGTCTGTTTCCGGAGACTATGACTACAGTTTATATATAGAAACAACTAAATAGAAAAATTATTATTTTTAAAATAGAAAAACAAGAAGAGCTTGATAATATTTAATAAAAAAATAAAATAGAAAAATTATTCCTTTTTAAGTAGAAACAAAATTATAAAGATTTAATAATACTGAATAAGAAATATTAAAATTTCTAATCTAAATTAAAAATAATAAAAATAACTGAGAAAATATTTATTATCCCAATAGTTCTTATATTAAAATCTCATTTATCATATGTTACATCTATCAAAAAAATAATAATAATTTGTGACGTGAACTAAAGCTATATGTGAAAACTAGAAATAACAAATGTATGAAAAAAAAATGAGCTGTGATTAACAGATTAACGATGGAAAGATGATGAATATTTTTTTGTAAATTAATTTCAATTTAAAATAACTACAAAGAAGTTAATTAGGATTTCTTCCTTGAAATTATTAAAAATATAGTATTAGAATTATATAATGCTAGGTTTTAATATATAATTTTTAATATTGTTAAAGAGTCTCTCTTGAACCAAATAATAAAGATCTTATATAACTCTTTTGTATGAATTGTAAATCTAGGGACAGTATTGGGTTTTCCAATCAGAACTTTGGACTAAAATTAATAACAAAATAAGGACCAAAGATAATGGTATGTAAATCTAGGGACCAAAAATAATACAACTGCATTGACTGTAGATTTCACTCAGAATTTCTAGTAAATTACAAAGGAAATTTCTTGTGCTTTTTCACGTACATGAATTGAAAAACTGTCGTTGATTGACTGACTTGCATTGACTGACTTGCTACGTATTTACTACTCGAAATTTCCTAGCAATTTAGGGAGGAAATTTCATTGTGCTCTCTCTTGTTCATTATTACTTTATTAGAAAAGCTGTCATTGACTGATTGATTTGCAAAAGTATTTGCAAGAAAGCTAAAGAATTAGAGTTTTTAAAATTTTTAAATTAATAAAAACATCCAATTATTTTTTTAAAAAAATCAAGAATAAACATCAACTATTTATATAATAGCTCAATTAATCTAATAAAATAAATCGGAAATAACTAGTAAATAATCCAAAAATAATTAAAAAATAAATATATTTACTCAATATGATTTGAGTACGTTTTCTATTTTGATTAACTAACTTACTAAGTATTTGTTAAGCATAAACGAACTTTACTCTAAAAGTCTATTTGATATTTTTTTTTACTTTTACTATTTTACTTCAAAGTTTCAATTCTATATTCTTTACAATGCATATGTTATTTGATTAGACTGGAAACTGACTTAAATGTCAGCCACCAACCTTTTTTGCTTGATCTATGGAGAGAGAATCATGGTAGAAAATGTGTTTTCTTACTTGAAGATCACGAAAAATACGCTCAAGATTATAGGAAGGTGTTTTTTGTTTGCTAGGAGGATCAATTGGTAGCCAGGATTGGGATGAAATGAGGAGAAAAGAGTCAGCTTTCCATATATGTTTAAGGAAACCTAGATTTCTACAAATATTAGGGACAAAGCAATGTCATTTTGGTTTTTCTTTGAATATCAAAATTTATTCTCCCCTTTTCTAGGCAAAACGCAACATTTCAAACATTATAAAAAGGCGTTATTTTGCTTTAGGTTTTCTTCATTTTAAATAATGCTAAACACACCGTTTGGAACTATGCTCAATGCACCATTTTAACACCTTTTGTGCTTTGGTCTCTAGACTTTCAATTCTTTAATGTTGGATCAATTTTCAACTCTTTTTCGTAATTTCTTTTAATTTGCTATTGACCGAATTACAATATCACCTTTAATTTGGTTTCTTTCATTTTAGTCATTGATTCTTCCAATCTTCATTTTTAAGCCAAATGGATTCCCAACTTCAATTTTTTTTTTCAATTAAACCTCAAATTAATTTTTAAAATTGGTTATTAATTTCTAACTCTATCTCCTTGAACTTCGATTTTCTAATTGCAGCCAAATTAAACTAATTTAATTACTAGAAGAATATTTTTTCAAACATGAAATTGTTTTTTCAATTTTGGTAGAGACCCATTTTGTTTTTTCAAATATGTTTTTTCTTCTAGCTAGAAACCCCTCTTTTTTTATATTTTTCAGTTGTTTACTAACCCATTTAAAAGTTCACTATATAAATACTAGAAGAGTATTTTATTTTTTCGATATGGAATAAAAAAATTCCTTTTGGTTTAAATACCTTAATTTAAAAAAATAAGATAATATCACTACAAGATTTCACAGTTTTACCGACGGAAATATTCCGTCGGTGTGTGATAGAACGTTCGTCGGTAAATTATTTACCGACTATATTACCGACGGAATACTCCCGTCGGAATACCTTTTGTCGGTGAATCCACATTCCGTCGCTATATCGGTCGGTAATACAAAAAAAACATTTACCGACGGACCGTGCGTGTCAAAAAAAAAATATTTCCCACTTGGAATATACCGACGGAAAATATTCCGTCGGTGTTATGTAAATACGTCGGTGTTATGTAAATACCGACGAACTACCTCCGTCGGTAAAAGTGTCGGTGATATTCCATACCGACCGAATATTTCCGTCTGTAAATTCGTCGGTATTTGTATACCGACGGAGTATTTCCATCGGTGAATATGTCGGTGATGGGATGGAATACCGCAGACACTGTCCAATGCCGACAGATTTATTCCGTCGGTAAATCCCTATGTAATTTTTTTTTTAATTATTTAGAAAAAATAATATAAATTAATGGTAATACAAACCAATTATGCAAATAAAATTTATATTAAGCAACAAAAACTCAAAGTTAAATAATATTCATTACAAAATGAATGTGTTTAAAAAAAAACAATTAATATAAAGGTGGTGGAGGAGGAGGAGGAGGGGTGGGGTTAGGCGGCCAAAAAGGATTAGGCGCACATGTTCCACCTTGTGTCATGTTCATGACCATTTGACGAAGCTCTTCATAGGCCGCTCTTTGTTGTTCAGACTCTGCTATGTGTTGTTCGTTCGCCAATCTGTGTTGTTCGTTCGCCAATCTTTGCTCTTCTTTGAGTTGTGTGTACACCTCTGATAGGTGGTCGCACCTTTGCTGCAAGGCCACAAACTCCTTAGATTGGGAGCTCGATACAGATTGGGAGCTCCCAACGGTTGAAGCAGTACCGGTCGATCACAAGTTGGCGGCGGTAGTGTTGGAGAGCCCGTAACCCGATTTTTATCGGGTCCACCTGACGATCCAGCCTCCATCCACAAATCCGGATCGAATTCCGGATAGGTCGAAGGATCGTCCCCATATCTCTCCCTCAACCGATTATTATAGGTCTCCTAGAAAAAAAAATCATCATATTCAATTCAATAAACATAATAATAACTTACAAAATAAAATGGTTGAACAAACATACCACAAATTGTTGAGCATGGTTGTCAACGAACTGTTGCGTCCCTTTTTGGCGGTCATGACTCCGCACGTGCGTCTCCACAAACAGCTCCATAGGGCTCGGCTCACGTCCAAGAGACGTAGCCTATAATGAAAAAAATTTATTAACAACAAATTAATTGAACGATATATTTCATTTAAATTAATCTTACCATCTGTTTCGCATGTGCAGCAAACAGAACGGAGCCGCCGGTGTGCGTTGTAACCGAGCCATGAATTGGCCGATTCCGGTTGTGAAGCCTGAGAATAAAGTATACAAATATAGAATTTAGGGAGGGTCCATTCATAGAAGTTGTAGCTGGGAGTGTTAGCTTTCCAACGAGTCCGACCCCGCCTAATTTGGAGTCCTAGAACTCCGGATACAAATGAAAATCTGAGGAGAGGTCAAGCTGCCACCCCGGTTGGCAGTTTCGGCCAAGTCGATAAAACGGCGAAATTTAGCCGTATTAAGGGTAAAATTTGTTTTCTCTCCCTTCATAAAGTGTGTCTTGATCTTCAAAAAGAAGAAGAAGAAGAAGAAGAAGAATAAAACTGTAATCAAAATTGAATTTATGATGTCCAGACAAATGGGTCGAAAATGTAAAAGGATAATGATGAGGAATGAAAGTGAGAAAGAAAAGATTGATAAAAGAGAAATGAATATTATTGCCATTTTTGCTGTTGGGTTGTGATATGTGGACTAATATGGAATAATGATGGGTGTTTATGGTTTCAGGAGGAACCGCGGGAGGAGTGCAACAACAGGGAAGCGCAAGTCGAGCGTCTACAGCAGGTAGGTACTCGATACCTATATCTCCTCTTGTTAATAATTGTTGTAGCTAATTATTGAACTATATATATATATATATATATATATATATATATATATATATATATATATATATATATATATTATATATATATATATATATATATATATAAAGAAGAAGAAGACTTGGTTCATATTGATGAGGAAAAGAAAAGGGGGGAAATGAAAGGTTAAATGACGGGAAAATAGAAATGGAGGACTAAATTTAAATTATGGTTCCTTTTGGAGGAAATGAATTGTGACTACGAATTTCGATAATGATTGTTTCTCGAAATTGATTAGTCTGTCCCTGATATGGGAGGCTAATGATGTTAGCCAAGCTGGTTAACATCGGCATTACCGGTACGTGGGGGGAGAAATATGAGACTTGATTAACTATTCGGGTTCAGAATAGTTAATGATATCGGCGGGTGACGTCGATATCGGCAAAATTTATAGACTTGATTAACTATTCGGATTCAGAATAGTTAATGATATCGGCGGGTGTCGTCGATATCGGCAGAACTTATAAACTTGATTAGCTTTCCGAGGTGAAAGCTAATGATGTCAAGAATCCTTGACATCGGCATACCCGATGACCTCCTTAGGTAGCAAAGAACAATGATTAATTATTTTGGTATATATATATATATATATATATAATATATATATATATATATATATATATTAAATGACATCAATAGTCATGTTAGTGTCCGCATTTTCATGAGTTTGATTAGTTGACCTCAGGATGGACACCTAAAGACACTAATGGAGGTCGTTAGTGTCGGTATAGTCTTCCTAAGGTGGGGAGAAGTAGTTATAGGAAATAAACTAGATAATCCTCAAAAGGGATGGTGGTGGTGTATTGAAATTGCATATGACTTAAGTAGGTAGATGTGCTATATAATTTTTCTTTCGTGAATTGTTTATATTTTAGTTATTTTTAATTTTATGGAAAATTTGTGTTTTGTAGGTCCCTCCCATTCACGTCAGGAGTAGAATTTAGGTTACTTATCCCTTTTGTACAAGTTAGGAACGTAAGGATCTTTCATGTAATTTTGTTATGCAGCAAACATGTAACCTGAATAGAATGGTATGCTCCTTATATTATTTTGGTTTTTGGAATATTAATGTATTAATCTATACTTGGAGAAAAACATTTATAGCGTAATAGCTTATGTTCAAAACGCTAAACTGTGTTGTGATTATATATTAAATTTTAGTGCTTGGATGATCCTCTTAATTACTAATTTATGCATGTGATATGAGATGGAGATTGAGAATGAAGAATTGTCCTAAATATATTCTCAAATGAATAAAATGATTGAATGTATCAATCATGGATGTGATTATGGGTGGGATGTGATTATAATTGTGTGCAGGATAAATTGTCGATAACTTGGGATCTCCCGGTACAGGGGAGACTCTGGCGAAATTTCATTAGAAATTTCGGTGAATTTTAAAAAAAAAAAATTTCTCCATTTACCCCTTATGTAGGAGTTAAATAAATATATTGATTGAATTTTTTGAGATTGTTACACCGGTTGCCGGCACCGGACTGTGAGCGTCGAGTGAACCGCCCAGACATCACGTGCTGAAGATAGTACGACCATATATCTTTCGGGATGTATATCGGTTTGAAATCCCTCCAAACCGCAACATCGTTCCAGCTTTGGAACCCCTTATCCCTCGCTGTTTTTTTGGCCTTTTTCTGGGTGTCATACCAAAAATCACGCAACCTAATTCACGCACGAAAAAATTACATTTCGAAACATAAATAATTATGTAAAAAAAAAGTCGTATTGTTTTCGATGTTACCTAATTGCGCGTGATTTTTCCCACACCCTCCTCACAACAGTCTCATGGTTCATCATCCCAGCTGAATCGATGCTGTGTATAAAAAAATAATTTTTTAAAATGTTAATAATTTATTTACAATTATAACTAGAATTTATTAGAAATAAGCTGAAAATTATATATTAACACGAACCCCAAATCTACAAAACCATGCATTGACTTGAGGCATCCATTCAGGATGCCTGGATATCTGACTCCATTGAAACTGTCGCACGTCGAAAAAAATCTCGCGCGCGGCATCGGCTGGCGATTTAAGTCTCGTTTGTTGTATTGCTTGAATTGGTTTGTTAGGAGTCGCCACCTAGTATTTAATTGAGGTTACTAGGAAACCCTGGTGGACTGGTCATCGTCAAAGATTCACGGGTAAGGAACTGATTGTGGTTAGGGAAGGTGTTAGCACCCCTAACACACCCTACCTGAGGTAAGCTGCTCCGTGGACTTGATGTATTAAAGAAGTTTTAAAAATTTTGTCTTTTCATCGGAATTTAGAAATACAACTTCCGTACAAGTTTGTACTTCTACACCTTTGATCCGATCAAAATATTAAATCCTTCTTTGTTCTTTGCTGTCTTATCATAAAAAATTCACAAACAAAACACATGAGCTTGATGTAATTTAAAAAAATAAAATTTTAGCCCACTTCTAAGGCTTCAATACATTAGTTATTAATTTCCAGATTTTCATGGAAAATACAACATGATTTTATCTATCCTTAGAATTTGTGCATGTTCAAATTAAACAATTAATTCTTTTTTTATATATAATTCAATATAATAAATAATAATAATAATAAAAAACACACACACCCACATCTCCTTTTATTATGCTGACTCACCCACAATTACATGTTTACAACATAACAAAGAAAAAAAATAATCGAATAAATCAAAACACAACAGTGCCCAAATATACACAGCAACATTTGAAAATTCCAAAATAGCTTCGGGAACAGTGCTGGGGAATTCTGGGCATCTTCTGCGATCGTTGTACACTGGTGGCGCGTCCTCCCACGCGCCATCGTGACCCCACGCGCCGCTGAACATGCCAGCAACGGGTGGATCTGGATCATCTCCTTCTTCTCTTCCCGTCCATACCGGCGGTACATCTCCTAGTTACCTGCACAAGAAGCAAAAACACAAAAACACAACACATGGCAGTTGATTTTAATCTTTTTTCTTCCTCTGCAGATCTGTTCTCGGGTCTTTCTTTTTAATTATGGTTTGTTGCTCTTCCTTTCTTCTTCTGGGGTCCAACACCACCACTGCTTATGGCCGTTTGGATGGTTGAAGACGAGAGCAGAGGCTGCTGGCTGGAGGCGGACAGATCGGGAATCTGTCGGCGCCGCTGTGTCGGGCTGCTACTGGTCGGTTATAGTGGAAGGCTGGTCTGTTGGTGGAGACGAGAGCAGCTAACGAACAGTGGAGGCTGCCTCTGTATTCAGTCTAGAGGAGGAGATCGTGAAGGCCGGCGTGCAGGGGAGATGAAGGAAGGAATGGATTCGGTTTCAAGCAGGGAAGATGAAGAAAGAAACGGCCAGAGGAGGAACCGGCTGGATTTTTTGGAAGGAGAAGGCTGCGGCTACAGTCTTGGAAAAATGGGGAAAAGGGAGTAGGTTCCCATGGCTGAGAGGGGTTCTCTTGGTTATGAGGAAGCAGTGAAAACCGGCTGTAGAGGAGGTTGGTTTGGCTGCAAGAGGCAGATGACGGGGAGATGGGGAACTCAATCGAAGGAGGGAGCTAGCTGGTTGGCTTTGGTTAAAGGTCGGGGGCCAGTTTTTTTCGGTTTGTTTTGGGGCTGAAGGGACGCAAAAACTTTGGCTGGCGAGAGGGGAGAAATGGCTGGATGGAGACCGAAGGGGGAAGCCTCTTGTTTTGGTCCGGCGTGTGGCTGCTAGGGGAGCTGGAGTTCGGCCAGGTGAGGGAGGAGAAGAAAAATGAGAGGCTGGTTCGCAGGGGAGCGCCGCTTCTCCCTTTTGCTTCGCCGGGTTGAGAAGATGAGAGAAAAATTTCAGCAGGGGAGTCCTGCTGTTTAGCCGGTGGCTGGAGAGAAAGTCCAAACCAAAAGGGGGCTGTCTTGGAGAAAAATCAAAAAAAACCAGTGGGGGCGACTGGTTTGAATGATTGGCCGGGGAAAGGGAAGATGGTGGAACCGGCTGTTGGGAGCAAAAATCAAAATAATCACAAGGGGATGTCTAGGGGAGCTGGCAGCTGTGATCGGAGAAGAAGGAAAAATAATTTTCAGAAGAGGAGGGTCTCCCTGGTGGCTGCTTTCAATAGGGAAGAAGAAAAGTTTAGTTTTTTAGGGTTCTCCCTTTTCTTCCCAAAATTACAAAATGAACCCCCTTAACTTTGAGTTAAAAGCTGCTATTTATAGGCAAAACATTTTTTCGGGTTTCCAAATTGGTCCCTCAATGTTTTTTGTTCAATTCATTTGGTAAAAATTAAATTTGGTCTTAAAATTTCAATCTTTTTAATTCAGTCCGAATTAAACTCCCAAACTTAATTTTTCACCAATTAAGCCCCCAAATTAATTTGATCCATTTAAAGTATAATTAAGTCCTTGCACTTAATTAAATCCTTCAATTGGACCTAAATTAATTTTTAAACATAATTAAAATTTAATTTGGCCCATGATTAAATCAAATTGGCCCATTAAAAATTTAATTATGTCATTGGACTTAATTTTCATGCAAATTCATCCAATAATCATTTAATTTGACCTTCGAATTTGCATTTAATTTGACCTTCGATTTTTGCCTATTTTTGCGGTTCTTTTTTATCAGCTTTCTCCATATTGCCGGCCTTTATTTTATTTTTTGATTTTTTATTTTCAAAAAAGTGAAATTTGGGGGAATAACCCAAAATTGGGTTTTGACAGTTGCCCCCCTCTTTACAATGCTTATGAAAGAAAGTTTTGTAAGAGACTTTAGATAATAAGCGTTGTAAAGAAGAAAAAAAGGAAGATTTTTTTTTTTTTTTTTTTTGAAAATTCAAAGATTTTGAAATGGTCGAATTGTCATGGTGACCTACCCGGGTGAAAAACACAAAGATGTTTTAAAGTGGTTGAAAAATACAGAGATTTTTCAAAGAGGTGAAAAATACAGAGATTTTTTCAAAGTGGTGAGAAATGCGAAGATTTCTCAAAGTGATGAAAAAATGCAAAGATTTTTCAAAGTGGTGAAAAATGCATAGATTTTTCAAAGTGGTTTTGTTGTAATGGGCAACCGGCCCAAGATGGAAAGGTCTTGAAAAATACAAAGATTTTTTCAAAGAGGTGAAAAATGCAAAGATTTTTCAAAGTGGTGAGAAATGCAAAGATTTCTTAAAATGATGAAAAATGCAAAGATTTTTCAAAGTGGTGAGAAATGCGAAGATTTCTCAAAGTGGTGAAAGATGCAAAGATTTTTCAAAGTGGTTTTGTTGTAATGGGCAACCGGCCCAAGATGGAAAGTGATGAAAAATGCAAAGATTTTTCAAAGTAGTAGAGAAATGCGAAGATTTCTCAAGATGGTGAAAAATTTTGGAGGTGGTGAGAAATGCAAAGATTTCTCAAAATAGTTTTATTGTTATGGGCAACCGGCCCAAATTGAAAAAGTTTGAAGGTGGGGAGAAATGTAAGGATTTCTCAAAATGATGAAAAATGCAAAGATTTTTCAAAGCAGTGAAAAATACAAAGATTTTTCAAAGTGGTGAGAAATGCGAAGATTTCTCAAAGTGGTGAGAAATGCAAAGATTTCTCAAAATGATGAAATTTTTTTGGAGGTGGTGAGAAATGCAAGGATTTCTCAAAATGATTTTATTGTTATGGGCAACCGGCCCAAATGGAAGATGAAAAGAGTTTTGAAAGAGGTCTGATTATAATGGGTGACCTACCCGGGCGAAAAGGCAAAATGTTTAAAAGGGACGACATGATAGGACTCGATGGGGAACGAGGGCTGAAGAGAGCACTCGAAAGGTTGTAGGGTTAAAAAACACACTACCTGAGAGGTGAGTGCTCCAAGGCGTACTCTAAAGGAGGTAAGGTTTGAAAACGCACTACCTAAAGTGGTGAGGGCTCAAAGGTGCACTCGAAAGGAGGTAAGGAGGTAAGGTTGGAAAACGCACTACCTAAGGTGGTTAATGGCCCTAAGGCGCACTTAAAAGGAGATAGGGTTGGAAAACGCTCTACCTAAGGAGTTGATGGCCCTAAGGCGCACTTAAAAGGAGATAGGGTTGGAAAACGCACTACCTAAAGTGGTTGAAGGCTATAAGACGCACTAAAAAAGAGGAGGTAGGGTTAGAAAACACACTACCTAAAGGATGAGGGCTTGAAGGAGCATTCAAAAGGGGAGGTAGGGTCAGAAAACACCACTACCTAAGATGGTTGGGGCTTTAAAGCGCCCTAAAAAAAAGGAGGTTATGGTTAGAAAACACATTACCTAAGGGGTAAGGGCTAAAAGACGCCCTCAGAAGGATGTAGGGTTGGAAAACACACTACCTAAAAGGTTAGGGCTCGAAGGCACACTAAAAAAAGAGGTAGGGTTAGAAAACACACTACCTAAGGGGTGAGTGCTCCAAGGGGCACTCAAAAAGAGGTAGGGTTTGGAAAAACACACTACCTAAGAGGGTTAGGGCTCGAAGGCCACACTAAAAAAGAGGTAGGGTTAGAAAACAACTACCTAAGGGGTGAGGGCTAAAAGACGCCCTCAGAAGAGGTAGGGTTGGAAAACACACTACCTAAAAAGGTTAGGGCTCGAAGGCACACTAAAAAAGAGGTAGGGTTATAAAACACACTACCTAAGGGGTGAGTGTCCAAGGGGCACTAAAAAAGAGGTAGGGTTGGAAACACACTACCTAAGAGGGTTTAGGGCTCGAAGGCACACTAAAAAAGAGGTAGGGTTAGAAACACTACCTAAGGGGTGAGGGCTAAAAGACGCCCTCAGAAAGGAAGGTAGGGTTGGCAAACACACTACTAAAAGGTTAGGGCTCGAAGGCACACTAAAAAAGAGGTGATGGGTGAGACACCGATCTGTCAAGGATGAAAGTAATGCATCATGATCAATATGCATGTATACTTTACCTGAGAAGTATAGGTCCCCTTTTCTTCATGGATTCTCCTTTTCAAAAAGTTTGAGTCTCTGATAGTAAGCTTTGATGGCTTTTGTCCCCTTGCTTTACTCGAGAAATATCTTTACGTTCTTGGCCTCTAGGAAAGACTTGATGCCATCATTCTTCTTTGTTCTCCGCCCCTTTTATCTTAAGGGTTGCCAATTTTGCCCAATTGTTTCTTAGAAAGGGAATCACGGAGCCAGCTCTACCAGATGTTTTTGATTGCCCCCTAGCTTGATCATGCCCCCAAGCATTCAATTCAGGTTTGGGGATGAGGCTATGTGAAGGAAGGTTTGACAAGGAGTTGATTTCATGCAGGATTTTTGGAATTTCAAAGCTATTCCAGATACAGAAATCATTTTGACATCGATTCAAAGCAAACTCATTCTGAAGACATTCAAGTGATTCCTATGTAGAGGTTTTTAGAAGTGATGAAAACTTTTTGTTTTTTTTGTTTTTGATTTTTGGTGAAAAACATGAAGTGACATTTGGTTGGTCACAAAAGGTTGAAATTTCAATTTGTGGGTTATTGAGAACCATTGGTGAAAATTTGAAGAAACACAAAGTGACATCTAGTTGGTCACAAAAGGTTTGAATTTCAATTTGAGGGTTATTGAGAACCGTTGGTGAAAGTGGGAAGAACACGAAGTGACATCTAGTTGGTCACAAAAGGTTTAAATTTCAATTTGAGGGTTATTGAGAACCGTTGGTGAAAGTGGGAAGAACACGAAGTGACATCTAGTTGGTCACAAAAGGTTTAAATTTCAATTTGAGGGTTATTGAGAACCGTTTTCAAAGCATTCATTTTATTTGCATGAATAATGAATTTGTTTCGCATGAGAAAGCACTGCCTACCGATCCAGATTACTCGCCTTTGATCAGAAAGGGCTTTATTAGGCACGTAATGTAGGCTTGGGCTTTTGGCTATGAAGAAAATGATATTTGTAGGCTCAAAAGGTGTTTAAGGGACTTTAAGACTAAGGATCACAAGTGCTTATATCCCAAACTCTTTTGTTCATACATTTTTGGACCTTGGAATTGATTTGTAAAATGGTCCACGGTGCCCCCCAGTGTTGGGCTTGGGCTCTTCTCTTTGTTTTTCTTTTCTTCATTTGATTTTGAGCATCATTGCATTAGATTTTTTTATGCTCAGAATTTTGGATCCTTTGGATTTTTCTTCATGCCCCCCAGCTTTGTATGGGCACCTTTGATGATTGAGAATTTTCTTTTATGCCCCCTAGTATGGTTTGGGCATTTTCATCGTTGAAGAATTTTTCATGCCCCCAAAGAGTTATTTGGGCACATTCAATCATTATGGATTTTTTTTTGCACTTGCCCCCCAGTATAGGGTTTGATCCTAGCCAATGTTATTTTTCAAGAAAAATTTATTAGGCTCAAAAGGGGACTGCAAGGGATATATTTCAGCCTTGTGAAAGGATTATCAAAGATGGCCTTTCTTCATCTCAAATGCATGCATTTAGGATCGGTAAGCCTTGCTTTCATGCGAGTATGCAGTGATTTCTCATTATTCATGCAATCAAAACTCAGCTTTGGAGTCACTTCATGATGTTTTTTTTTTTTTTGGGTTTTCTAGGTGTATGGTTACCTCTCTAAGGAATCACCTGAATTTCCAAAACTCGTTTGTTCAGACAAACATCAAACATGATTTCTGTTTGGACTAAACTTTGAATTCCCAAAAATCCTTGTGAAAACATGCACAGTTTTGGAAGAAAGGGGAAACACGCCTAAAGATTTTTGGCGCAATGGTTTCATGCTTAAAGGTTATGCTCAAAGTGTTATTTGCATGAAACCACAACAAAAAATGAAAGCATGTGATGAACACAGAAAAACACATGATCTTATTAACAAGAAGGCTCAATGGACAGGGAAAGTCTTGTGAAATTTTGAGCCAAATTGCCAACAAAAACTGGAATAGGTTGAAACAAAAATTCAAGTTTTTGGAGGCATGATCAAACAGAGGTAGTTATTTGGGAAGAGCAAGAGCAGGCTCCATTCTGCAACGGTGATGCAATTCCCCTTCAAAATGTGTTGAGGCTCTTGATCATGTGGGCCCCTAATTTCTCCAAGTTGAGTCTTTGTTGGGGCTGAACAAAAAATAGTTGGCCGATTGGAAGGACCTTCACTAGAGGCATTTATAAGTGTTTGCTCGAGTAAGCTAGTGAGGCGAGCCACACTTGCTTTTAGAGACTCTAACTCTTCTTGGAAATGGATGCTACGGTGAGCACGCTCTTTGTCTCCAATGTTTTTCTCACAAAATCAGGTGTTGTAGACTCAGAGGGGACCTACTTTTTATTCCGATGCATGCATGACAAATGTATGAACATGAAGTCTATATGATGAACTCGCCCTTCGAGGGGTGACAACATGGTCGTAACTCTTGTATGATGGAACAAGAATCATGATTTTTGCCCAAACTCTACAATGAAAATTTTCCGAGTGACGACCAATGTGTCACCCAAAAATCTTGAGTTCAAGATGCTTCAAGAACGGTTCGCCCCGATGCAAATATATGATAGCACATACAACCTAAGGACAAGTTCTATTCATCGTGTGAACATGGGTAGGTTTTCTATCTGGTCTCAAAAGGGTCTATGAACTGCCCAGTGACGACCTCACGTGAAGGTAGTATAGGGGTTTACAAGGAATGGTTGGGGCACCATGTGACCGCCATTACCGAGTAAACACTCAGCTCATAGTTGGATGTTTCACAAATCTGAACCCCGACTGAAAGTCATGAGGTAGACTGCTACTCCCCGCCTAACTTAAGAAGCTTGTGTGTGCTTTCAAAAATAAATACAAGTGATGCATGAAATAATTCTAGAAAATGCATGCATAAAATGAAACAAGACAAAAATGGCAAAGTTAAACACATCAAATACACAAAGCTTAGTCCAATATTGTCGAAAACAATACCTGTCCCCAGTGGAGTCGCCATTCTGTCGCACGTCGAAAAAAAATCTCAGCGCGCGGCATCGGCTGGCGATTTTAAGTCTCGTTTGTTGTATTGCTTGAATTGGTTCGTTAGGAGTCGCCACCTAGTATTTAATTGAGGTTACTAGGAAACCCTGGTGGACTGGTCATCGTCAAAGATTCACGGGTAAGGAACTGATTGTGGTTAGGGAAGGTGTTAGCACCCCTAACACACCCTACCTGAGGTAAGCTGCTCCGTGGACTTGATGTATTAAAGAAGTTTTAAAAATTTTGTCTTTTCATCGGAATTTAGAAATACAACTTCCGTACAAGTTTGTACTTCTACACCTTTGATCCGATCAAAAATATTAAATCCTTCTTTGTTCTTTGCTGTCTTATCATAAAAATTCACAAACAAAACACATGAGCTTGATGTAATTTAAAAAAATAAAATTTTAGCCCACTTCTAAGGCTTCAATACATCAGTTATTAATTTCCAGATTTTCATGGAAAATACAACATGATTTTATCTATCCTTAGAATTTGTGCATGTTTCAAATTAAACAATTAATTCTTTTTTTATATATAATTCAATATAATAAATAATAATAATAAAAAACACACACACCCACATCTCCTTTTATTATGCTTGACTCACCCACAATTACATGTTTACAAACATAACAAAGAAAAAAAATAATCGAATAAATCAAAACACAACAGTGCCCAAATATACACAACAACATTTGAAAATTCCAAAATAGCTTCGGGAACAGTGCTGGGGAATTCTGGGCATCTTCTGCGATCGTTGTACACTGGTGGCGCGTCCTCCCACGCGCCATCGTGACCCCACGCGCCGCTGAACATGCCAGCAACGGGTGGATCTGGATCATCTCCTTCTTCTCTTCCCGTCCATACCGGCGGTACATCTCCTAGTTACCTGCACAAGAAGCAAAAACACAAAAACACAACACATGGCAGTTGATTTTAATCTTTTTTCTTCCTCTGCAGATCTGTTCTCGGGTCTTTCTTTTTAATTATGGTTTTGTTTGCTCTTTCCTTTTCTTCTGGGGTCCAACACCACCACTGCTTATGGCCGTTTGGATGGTTGAAGACGAGAGCAGAGGCTGCTGGCTGGAGGCGGACAGATCGGGAATCTGTCGCGCCGCTGTGTCGGGCTGCTACTGGTCGGTTATAGTGGAAGGCTGGTCTGTTGGTGGAGACGAGAGCAGCTAACGAACAGTGGAGGCTGCCTCTGTATTTCAGTCTAGAGGAGGAGATCGTGAAGGCCGGCGTGCATGGGAGATGAAGGAAGGAATGGATTCGGTTTCAAGCAGGGAAGATGAAGAAAGAAACGGCCAGAGGAGGAACCGGCTGGATTTTTTGGAAGGAGAAGGCTGCGGCTACAGTCTTGGAAAATGGGGAAAAGGGAGTAGGTTCCCATGGCTGAGAGGGGTTCTCTTGGTTATGAGAAGCAGTGAAAACCGGCTGTAAGAGGAGGTTGGTTTGGCTGCAAGAGGCAGATGACGGGGAGATGGGGAACTCAATCGAAGGAGGGAGCTAGCTGGTTGGCTTTGGTTAAAGGTCGGGGGCCAGTTTTTTTTCGGTTTGTTTTTGGGGCTGAAGGGACGCAAAAACTTTGGCTGGCGAGAGGGGAGAAATGGCTGGATGGAGACCGAAGGGGAAGCCTCTTGTTTTGGTCCGGCGTGTGGCTGCTAGGGGAGCTGGAGTTCGGCCAGGTGAGGGAGGAGAAAGAAAAATGAGAGGCTGGTTCGCAGGGGAGCGCCGCTTCTCCCTTTTGCTTCGCCGGGTTGAGAAGATGAGAGAAAAAATTTCAGCAGGGGAGTCCTGCTGTTTTAGCCGGTGGCTGGAGAGAAAGTCCAAACCAAAAGGGGGCTGTCTTGGAGAAAAATCAAAAAAAAACAGTGGGGGCGACTGGTTTGAATGATTGGCCGGGGAAAGGGAAGATGGTGGAACCGGCTGTTGGGAGCAAAAAATCAAAATAATCACAAGGGGAAATGTCTAGGGGAGCTGGCAGCTGTGATCGGAGAAGAAGGAAAAATAATTTTCAGAAGAGGAGGGTCTCCCTGGCGGCTGCTTTCAATAGGGAAGAAGAAAAGTTTAGTTTTTTAGGGTTCTCCCTTTTCTTCCCAAAATTACAAAATGAACCCCCTTAACTTTGAGTTAAAAGCTGCTATTTATAGGCAAAACATTTTTTCGGGTTTTCCAAATTGGTTCCCCTCAATTTTTTTTGTTCAATTCATTTGGTAAAAATTAAATTTGGTCTTAAAATTTCAATCTTTTTAATTCAGTCCGAATTAAACTCCCAAACTTAATTTTTCACCAATTAAGCCCCCAAATTAATTTGATCCATTTTAAAGTATAATTAAGTCCTTGCACTTAATTAAATCCTTCAATTGGACCTAAATTAATTTTTAAACATAATTAAAATTTAATTTGGCCCATGATTAAATCAAATTGGCCCATTAAAAATTTAATTATGTCATTGGACTTAATTTTCATGCAAATTCATCCAATAATCATTTAATTTGACCTTCGAATTTGCATTTAATTTGACCTTCGATTTTTGCCTATTTTTGCGGTTCTTTTTTATCAGCTTTCTCCATATTGCCGGCCTTTATTTTATTTTTTGATTTTTTTATTTTCAAAAAAGTGAAAATTTGGGGGAATAACCCAAAATTGGGTTATGACAGAAACAATGGAATCTCCATCGACGCTTTAAACGCCGATGATATTACTCGGGCGGCCTCAATGTTTGTGAACCTGAAAAAAAATGAAATTAATGAAATAGTGATTACTTCATAAATTATGTTTTAAATTTGTTATATATATATATATAAAACTAAAGCCTTAACAAACTTACATTGAAAGATCGTCCTTCCACTGTGCTTCGTACTTGCGGGTAAATTGATTCCACTGCGAAGGCAAGCCGCTTTTGCGATGTGAAACATCGCTGGAAGAGGCAGCATCGGTTGACGGCGCATGTGGTGTAGGTGCCTCTCAAGAAGAGGCACCTAAGGAAACATCAGCATCGCTGCTAGACGAACTTGATTCGACTGGACGTGAACGACCAGCTCTAGTTTTCATTTTGGGCATCTAAACAAATTTATATAAATAATTGTATAATAAATTTCAAAAGTTAAAAAAAATCGGCAGCACCTCCCCTATACTAGACACTACCCAAATCCACAAACCTGCAAATATTAACAATAGCCACAACCAATTGACCCAATCTATACTAATTATTCCAACATATTCAACTATTAATCCTAAGATAAATTCAACGTTAACAATTAAAATTCACAAATTATTCAATAATTATGTCAATACAACAAAACTATAAATTCAAAATAAATAGAAACAATTAAACACAAATCATCAAGTTAGAGTAAAATTAATAATTCTTCCAACATATTCAATAATTAAATCTAAGATAAATTCAACATTAACAATATTAATTCATCAAATGATTAAATAATTATGGCAATACAACAATAAAATATATTCAATAAAAATAAAAAAGAATTATAGCCTAACAATTAAAATCAATGGAAACAATTAAACACAAATCATGCAATAATATAAACAAAATTACTAATTATTCCAACATATCCAATTACTAATTCTAAGGTAAATTCAACATTAACAATTATAATTCAACAAATTATTCAATAATTTTGTCAATACCATGCAAGGCGGCTGAAAGTATTTCATAGCATCCATTTTCAGAACAAAGGAATTTCTAACTAAGCAAAACTATAATTCAACCAAACAAAAGTTAACTATAGAATCCATGGCTGGTCCTCCAAACATTTCTTCTTACATATAATCAGCTGCTAAAACAAATAAACATGCACTAGTCTTGCATTCAAATTTCAATCTAACATGAAGGATTAACAAACACGTCAGATTTAATTATTCCATAACCCACTATTAATCTATCATCATTACACATAATTTATGTAAGATTATCTTTTATCTTTGACAATTATTGCATTGCTAATAATTTACAAGAAAACAAACATTTTGTTAATTTCCTTTTATTTTTTTTTTATATGTTAGTAGGTGTTAGATGTTATTTGTTTTTGTGTTTTAAAAATATTTTTTTAAAAAAATTGAGAGTTTTTTATTTTTTTTATTTACTTTAAATTAATATTTTTTAGATTAATTTAATACGTTAATTTTAAAAATATTTAAAAATAATTTGATGGTCTTTAAATAAAGTTTTTTTTTTAGAAAATCATGAACCATCACTGGGTATCCAAAAAACAATTATGGTTGATTTAGCCTCATCTTCTCTGCTTGTAAAATTGAGGCAGATTATGGACTTAATCGAGTAATTACCGCTTGAAATTCCTAGCAATTTACAAAGGAATTTTCCTTGTTCTTTCTCTGTACATTATTAGAAAAACTGTCATTGACTAATTTAATTGCAAAGTCTTTGCAAGAAAGCTAAAAGAATTAGAGTTTTTTAAAATAAAAAATATAAAGAGAAAATTAAAAATTAAAAATTAAAAAAAGGAGCAAAAGGAAACAAAAACAACCTCCATCTTTCTTGTTCCCTTTCCCTTCTTTACATGGTGTCCTCGATGAAAATAGCAAGCACCTCATTTGAATATATAATTAAAGAAAGAAAGAAAGAGAGGAAAATTCCTTCCTCAATACTTAACACTACACGCTTGAGAAATTCCTTGCTTTTTTTCCCCCTCTACGTACGTGTGACCTTTTACCTTTTATAATTATGATTATTGCATTGCTAATAATTTCCTTGCATTTTTTTAATATATAATTAAAGAAAGAAAGATGTTGAACACTTTTTCTAGTGAATTCAAAATAACAAAATAAGGTTGTTGAGGCTTTGCTTGGAACCTCGCTCAGGGATTAATTAACAAGAATAAAAAAATCCCCTGCAAATTATACAAAATTTATTATTAATCATTGATATTTATTATTGATCATCAATATTGAATAATGGCTTATTTTCTAGCATAAATAAAATTGATAAAAAGACATGATTACACAATTAATGATGAGATCGGTTATAAAAATGACTAAATTGAGGTTTTTTCAATTACCTTTAAACGTATCATGGTTTTAATAGGTGGACAGTACATCCTATTATGTAAATTATAAAAAAAAATATTTATTTTTCTGATTATATAGCAATAACAAATTAAATAATAGCATCAAGTAAATAGGAATTAGTTTGAATAAATGGTACCAGTTCCTATTATAATATATCTAGAGAAGAAGTTCGAAGAATAGAATGAAGTCAAATATCCTTACATAATGCTAGGTTTTAATATATAATTAAAAAGTTTTCCATGAACCAAATAATAAAAATATTGTACAACTTTTTGGAATGAATTATTAACATAGAGGCTTATTTGATTTGAATATATTATTTGATTAGTCCATTTATAGGTTGACTCTATTATTCCTGCCTTGCATTGCCAGGAAATTTCACTAGAAATTTCAAGTAATTTAAACAGGAAATTTCCTGGTGATAAACCTGGAATATGATTTTCAACTTTCGTAGGCGAGCACTAAAGTCCCAAACTTCAAGAATTTCTCTTCTTTTCTCATTTTCTTGGCATGCGCGCAGCTGCCTCGAGGAAAAAACGTTTCAGATGCGGAAAATAAAGATAAAAGTGGAAAATAGAAGCTTGATATCTCTTCGTCCCTTGGTATCGTGTGAATGTGGATATTATTTCAAAGAACACTCTTACTCCACTATCAGCAACCACCACGAAAGTTACTACTCTAAAAACCAGCTCAGTAATTTATTCTTTGACAATTATTACTTCTATAAAAAAAATGATTTTTTTTTAATTATACGGCATCAGCAACTACCTCAAAATTACCACTCCAAATTCCATCTCAATATCGATCAACATGTGGCTAAGTAATAGATGTTTATTTTGGATACAAAAGCTTATAATAGGGTGTTAATCTGCAGAACTCGGAAGGATTATTTTTGACGAGAATAGTATATATTGACCATGTTGTTTCAATGTCAGGGAAAGGGCTTTCAGAAAACCCTAAGCATTGTAGATAATCTCTTATATAAATCTCTTTATCAAATCATCAAAATATCAGAGTATATTTCCAAATACTATTACTACAGTTTATATATATATATATATAGAAACAACTAAGTAGAGAAATTATCTTTTATTTTCTTGTTCTTTAGCTTCCGTTTCAGTTTTGGCTTCTGATTCTTTGGTTTTAGGTACAACCTAAGTAGGTAAAGCTTCTGTTTCTTTGTTCTTGTTACTTTATATAAAAAAAATTAATTAGTCCTTGAAATCTTAAAAAATAGTATTTAATCCTTATGTTATTATATTCATTTCTAATTTAATTTTTTAGTCCATTCATCTTTTTATTTATTTAATAGCTTAAGTAATTTTTAGATAAAAGCTAAATAGTTTTACTATGAAAGGCATTTTTTCGAAATAAAATAATATTAAATTAAGCATGCTCAACATTATTCAAATTATTAATTAATTATAATTAACTTGAGGTTTAGAAGAAACAAAAGGGAAGGATAAAATTATCACATAGACCTAACCTCTTTCCAGACCAGTCCCCTGGTAAATGGAATGATGGTCCCATAAATAGCTTTTTTTCTTACCAGCCCGCCAAGCAGTTTGGTCTCCCTCGTTGGACCACCTTAACACGAGAATCACACTATAATTTAAAAGTAGTTTGAAGTATCATTAAACCTGATACAAATGAATAACAGATAATAATATAGTTGGGATTTTAAAAACAATTCATAAAAAAATCACTTTAAGAAAACAAAAATTAAATAACTGATAATAATATAGTTAAAAATAATAAAAAAATTGTTTAAAAAGCAATTTGAAACCAATTAATCTTTAAAAAAAAAACCAAAAGAAACATGCGATGAACACCAATTCATGAAAAAATAATTGGATATTAATTTAGACTCAAAGGATGAAATAATAAAAACAAAAAGAGAGTTTGAGGGTATTCATTTTATTGTTCAAAGGAACGCAAAAATGCATTCCAGGTACGAAGTGTTTTATTGTTATAAAGTTTTTCAAACTTACAATATATGGAGAGAGAGAAATAAAAAGAAAAAAGAGCAAAAGGAAACAGCCCATTAGATTTTCATTCAGTATGAGAGTGGGAATGAGAAAGAGGTAATTTCGACTATACATAGAACTCCATTTTATCCTGCTTTTAATTTTTTAATGACGCGTATTAGGTGTTTGATAAGATTCCTCAGCTGGAAAAAAAAAAAAAAAAAAAAACCATGTTTAGAATGCTTTAGTCCTTTTCCAGTGGAAAGTGGTGTGAAACTGGGAAGTACCGCTTTATGCCACTTTCTATGTTAGATGTAAGAGCATCTCCAACAGGAAAGGCAAATAAAAAGGCAAAATTAAAAAGATATTCTTTTAGCTTTTATTTCCTTAATTATGCATTCTAACCTAGCAGCCAAATGAAAAGCCAAAATGACTCTTTAAGGGCACCTTCAACGGAGCTGCCAAATGAAGAGGCATAGTACAAATGCCTTTTATTTCTATACTGTAGGCATTCCAACGGGAGAGGCAAAGCAATAGCCAAAATGGCTTTTTTGCTTTGTCAAGAGCAACAATGTTTTTTTTTTTTTTTTTTTTTTTTAACATAGAAAATTTTATCTATAAATACATGAAGAAAAAACTTGTAGTTTTAAATTTTTGTATTGTGCCTCACCCTTCTCTCAAATTTTAAAAAACAAGAATCGATTATTCTCCGGTTAATTATTAACATCGGTTGTGTTAATTAGCTGAAATTAAAAGGTATGCTTGTTTAAAAGCTTTTTCTATTTTCGTTTTAATATCTCTTGATTTTTTAGAACTTTTTTTTGTTAATTTAATATTTGTGATGAGTTTTATTTCTTTATTATTTTATGTTTTTAATATGGGTTAAGTAAGACAATTTTTATTTATGTTGTTATCTTTGATAAAATTGAGAGAAATTAATAATGGTAGTTGATATTGATAAAAAGATAGAGTTGCATATTTAAAATTTATTTTTGATTGTCTGTTTTAATTTGAGGTCAATTATATTTTGTCTTCTTGAAAATATAATTAAACCAGTATAAATTATTAAAAAAATTTGACTTTTAAAAAATTAAATTTTTTAACAATAACATATAAAACTTAAAATTAAAAATATTCATATAAATAAATTTTAATTTTAATTTTAAATTATATTTTTTAACTTTTATATTACTTCATTAATTTTATATTACTTTTATAAATTACTCATATTAATTATATAATTAATAACATCATAATTATATTATATATAAAATATCTAAATTAGTTACATAATTATATAAAAATAAATTTAACATGAAATATATTAAAATATAAATGGCTTTTTCTAAATAGCTTTTTACCATTGGAATGCACATACTACAAAAAGCTATATTTACACTATTCAAAAAGCCATTTTCTTCATTTGGCTCTTCAAAATGGCATTTTCCATTGGAGATGCTCTAAGTTGAGAGGAGCTATTTCTACATGTTACTGTAGAAATAGCCAAAAAAAAAATAACTTTGCCCATGGCTATTTTTATAGCCATTGGTCAACAATATTTTTTTTTTTTTGTTTAAAAGCAAGGAAATAAAACTTGTTCTTGTTTTAAATTTTTTCAAAAGCATGATTTTATTTTTTTTAAAAAAATTGAAAATCAAAATTTAAAATATTAATGGTTTTTTCAAAGTTTGAATTTAAATTTACTTTTAAAAAATTAAATTTTTAACAGTAACATATAAAACTGAAAATTAAAAAATAATCATATAAATAAATTTTAAGTTTAATTTTAAATTATATCTTTTAACTTTCATTTATTTCATTAAATTTTTATATTATTTTTATAAATTACTCATATTAATTATATAATTAATAACATCATAATTATATTATATATAAAATATCTAAATTAGTTATATAATTATATAAAAATAAATTTAACATGAAATTTATTAAAATATAAATGACTTTTCTAAATAGCTTTTTACCCATAGTTTTGAAACCCGGCCCGGCCCGGCGGGTCGACCCGGGACCCGGCCGACCCGGGCTTGAGGCCGGGCCGGGTCTAAGTAAAAAAACAGTCAAGGATTTGGCCCGGTGAAACCCGGCCAACCCGGAGGGTCGACCCGGAACCCGGCCAACCCGGGTAAACCCGGATGAGACCCAGCCTTATTTTTTTTTACAACTATCTTGCTCTTCATCTCTCCTTCGAGCAAGCAAGCGGCACTAAAAGCAGGATGAAAGCAAGCAAGGAGTATAAGCCACTTGCCCGATAGGGTAAGGAGAGGGAGCTGGGAATGAGCTTGATTAGCTGGGACCAAGAAGGGATGGAGCTGAAAGAGAGGATTTGAAGTAGCCCAGAAGTGGGTCTCGACTGACTTTCCTTTAAGAAGGTGCAAGCAATTACCATGAGCTAGAATGATTGTGTGGCTGTAAAAGAAAAAAATGGGAAAAACAAGTGAAATTTGAGGGCTGATATTAGCAATAGAAGCCTCCTTTTTTTTTTTTCAATCAAATTTTGTTTCTTTTGCTTATGGTCCTTTTAGTTTCTCTCCTTTCTCTTCTTCAAACCCTTCTCCTTCCCCTCAATCTTCTTCGCCTTCTTCTTCTGTACAATCTCAGCCATCCACTTTGCCTCAATCAACGGCGCCGAGAAATCTAGAGCTCCTAGAAATGGCATCTACTGGGTTTGATCATGTGGCTTTAGAGATAGGTGCTAAGGTTTTGAGAGAGTAATCCTCTTCCTCTCATGCTAAAAAGGTTGAAACTTTTCAAGGTGTCCACATGTTTTGTGTTTTTGGTGGTGGGATTCATGGACAAATTATGGAAATGGGTCTTTGTTGTTTTTGCTGGGTTTTTAAAATTGAAATTGGATTTTTTTCATTTAGTTTTTTGGTTGGGTTTTTAATTGGGGTATTTTTGAGGAGTTGGTGAAATATTTTTATTTTTTTTTGTTGACCCGGGTTAACCCGGGTCAACCCACCTGACCCGTGACCCGATCATTAGACCGGGTCAATTACCGGGTCGGGTTTAAAAACTGTGTTTTTACCATTGGAATGCATATAATAAAAAAAGTTATATTTATACTATTCAAAAAGTTATTTTATCAATTTAGCTTCTCAATTTGGTTTTTTCATTGGAAATGCTGCTAGGCAAAAAGAAACAAATAAAAGTTAGTGTACGCACCGCTTTAGCCCAAGAGTCTTTCATGGTTGCCTTGGATTGATTGACAAGAAGAAGTCTGAATGTTTTTAGAAAGAAGCAGTCTTCATTGCTTTTCAAAACCAATCTCTGAATCAAAATCTCTGTTACTTCGACTTCAGTAATGTTACCGCGTGGACCCAGTTATTGTGGAAACTTTGCAAAGGATCTCGAGGAAGAAAAATGATTGCATTGCTAATAATTTGCAAGAGAGAATTCTTTCACTTAATAGAAAAAAATATTATTTTTAAAATAACAAGAAGTAAATTTAAAATTAGTATTTTTAAAATAAAAAACTAGAAATTCCTGATAATATTGAATAAAAAATAAAATACAAAAATTATTCTTTTCAAGTAGAAAAAATTATAGAAGTTTAATAATTCTGAATAGAAATAAAAACAATTTCTAAACTAAATAAAAATATTTGATAAAAATATTTTCTATCCCAAAAATTCTTATATCAAAATCTCATTTATCATATTTTATCGATAAATAATAAAAGACATGACATACAATTAAACTATGTTTGAAATAAAATTGATAAAAGACATGACATACAATTAATGATGGGATGGTATATAAAAATGATTAAATTGAGATTTTTCAATTACCTTTAAGCATATCATGATTTTAATCAGTTGTCAATACTATTAAATAATATATTTATTTTATTTTATTTATTAAAGCTAGAATATTATTTTTAACTTAACCTATATGTATAAGTTCTTTGTATTTAAATTAAGCAAGAACAATAATGCAAATCAATTTAGAAGAATTCTAGACTCATTTCTTTTCATTTTCGTATATATTTTTATGTTAATTGAATTCTTTTAACAGATACATCATGTAAATTATAAAAAAAATATATTTATTTTTTCTGATATATATATATAATATATATATATATATATATGTATGTATATAGTAATAACA
The DNA here is from genome assembly GCF_005239225.2 of Populus alba. NCBI lineage: Eukaryota > Viridiplantae > Streptophyta > Magnoliopsida > Malpighiales > Salicaceae > Populus > Populus alba. The sequence goes on along the minus strand of NC_133302.1, from coordinate 3,132,795 downwards.
ATTAAATGATAGTAACTAGAAAATAAAAATTAGTTTGAATAAATGGTAGCAGTTTCTATCATGATATATCTAGGAAGAAGTTCGAAGAATAGAATAAAGTCAAATATTCTTAATAAAAAAAAAAGAGAACACATTCTTAATAAAAAAAAAAGATAAAAAAAATAGAACACAGAAAAAAATAAAATATGTCTGTAATAAATATAAAAGATGGATGAAAATATTAAAGAATAAGAAAGAGAGATAGAATCTCTTTGTAAATTTTCTACAAACTTAATTACAATTATATTATAATTTCTTTCCTAAAATTATTCAAAATATAGTATTAGAATTACATAATACTCGGTTTTAATATATAATTAAAGAGTCTTTCCTGAATCAAATAATAAAAATATCGTATAACTCTTTTGGATGAATTGTTAAGTAGGGACTGTTTGGGGTCCTGACAAGGCTGATTTTATTTGAATATATTATTTGATTAGTGTTGACTCTACTATTGCTGCATTGACTGGAAATTTCAGTATTCCATATCCTTGCTTTCCTCTGCAGCTGACTTCTCTGTCCCATTGCTACCATTTCATAGCCAACTCTTTGTTATATTTAACTTACTCTTCTTTGCTTCTTGTTCGTAACGATAACTTGAAAGCCTTACGTTCAGATAGATAATCATTGACTAGTTCATCCTGTTAAACTAATTGAGATCAAACACAAAAAGGAGGCTAGAATTCTGAATAAACTATATATTATGAATGCTTAGTCTTAACCTAATTACAAATAAAGTATATATAGGTTAAACTGAAAGTACTATTCTACCCTTAATAAATAAGACAACATAAATATCATTTAGCATCTCCCCTCAAACTCACGATGCGGCAGCTACAAGCATCGAGAGTTTGCCAACTAGAAAACGAAAACGAGATATGGAATGCGCCTTGGTAAAGAAATCTGCAATCTGCAATGAAGAAGGAACAAAGGGCAAAGTAATGGTTCCATGCTTGAGATGATGACGAGTAAGATGACAATCGATTTCAATGTGCTTAGTCCGCTCATGAAAAACCGAGTTGTGAGCAATCTGAATAGAACTCTGGTTGTCACAATACATAGGAGTAGGATGGGAAAAGGAAACTCCCATATCAGCAAGTAACCAACGTAACCAAATAATCTCTTTGGTAGTAGATGCCATGGCACGATATTCTGCTTCGGTGGATGATTGAGAAACAATAGATTGTTTCTTACTCTTCCAAGAAATAAGAGAATCACCTAAAAAGATACAAAACCCGGTAACAGACTTGCGATCTGTGGGATCACTACCATGATCAGCATCAGAGTATGCACGTAACTCCAAGGAAGAGGTGGATGAAAGTAAAAAACTTTGAAAAACTGTACCCCGAAGATATCGCAAAATACGAAGAACAGCTGCCCAATGAACAGTAGTAGGAGAAGCAACAAACTGACTAACAACATGAACAGCATATGCAATATCTGGACGAGTAATGATGAGATATACCAAACTCCCAACAATAGTGCGGTATAAAGTAGGATCTATCAAAGGTAAACCATCAGAAGAAGAGTACCTTGCGTTAACCTCAATAGGAGTATCCACAGTCTTGTTATCAGTAAGTCTAGCCCGCTCAAGAATATCTGCAACATATTTCGACTGAGAAAGAAGGTAACCTCTAGGTGAGTATGCTACCTCAATACCCAGAAAATATCGAAGATAACCCAAATCCTTCATCTCAAATCGTCTAGCCAACTCTGTCTTTAAAACTGAAATACCATCAATGTCATCACCAGTAATAATCATGTCATCAACATATAAAGACAGAATGATACGACCTGCATCAGTGCACTTAATAAAAAGAGCAGAATCATGACTGCTAGAAACAAAGCCAAGTGACGAGATCACAATAGAGAATTTCTCAAACCAAGCACGGGGTGCTTGTTTGAGACCATATAATGCTTTCTTAAGCTTACAAACATATCCAGAGTCATGTGAAATACCAGGAGGGGGTGCCATATAAACTTCTTCTTGAAGATCTCCATTCAAGAAGGCATTTTTAACATCAAGTTGAGAAATATGCCATTGACGAATCGAAGCTACGGCAATAAGAGTACGAATAGTAGTCATTTTTGCAACCGGAGCAAATGTCTCCTCATAGTCCATACCATACTGTTGAGAGTATCCTTTGGCAACCAACCTAGCTTTATATCGCTCAATAGACCCATCAAAATTAGTCTTGATCTTATACACCCAACGACAACCAACAACACTCTTACCAGGAGGTAGAGAAACCAGATCCCAAGTATCTGTCTTATGCAATGCAGAAAGTTCCTCATCCATAGCTTGCTGCCAAAGCGGATCAAGAATTGCCTCTTTATAGGAAGAGGGCTCAACAAGACAATGAATAGAGGCTAAAAAGGAAGTAAATGATGAAGAATAACAAGAATAAGCAAAATCTGGTAGTTTTGTGGACTTACGAATACGGATGGACTGACGTGGAGGTGGATCCACAATCTCAGATGAAGCTTGAGGGGCTGTAGATGAGAATGGAGCTTCAGGTGTGCCAGAGAGTAAAGTACCAGTACCTGCAGAGTTATGAGTACAAATTGATCGAACATGGGGAGAGCTATCATTAGCAGAATCCTCAGAAAATGGATCTATACTAATAAGATCAGATTTAGTCAGGTTATGAGTAGTGGATGGAATAGAAAAGAAAGGTATATGCTCAAGGAAGACAACATGACGAGACACATAAAGTTTTTGAGTGATTGGATCAAAACAACGATAACCCTTTTTACCTTCAACATAGCCCAAAAAGACACAAATAGCGGATCGAGAGGATAGCTTACTTCGTTCTACATGAGGACGAAGAACGAAACAAGTACAACCAAAGACTCTAAATGAGGAATAATCGGGGACATACCCATATAACTTTTCAAAAGGAGATAGACCCGAACTATGAGAAGATGGAATTGTATTAATCAAGCTTACAGCAGTAAGAACAGCTTCTCCCCAAAACTCACTAGGAACAAAAGCAGACAACAAGAGAGAACGAGCAGTTTCGACAATATGCCTATGTTTTCTTTCAGCAACACCATTTTGCTCAGGAGTATCTGTACATGAAGTTTGGTGGATGGTTCCATCTAGGGCAAGCAATTGGCAAAATTTATTAGAAGTGTATTCCCCACCTAAATCACACCTAAAGCATTTGATCACAGTAGAATATTGAGTTTTGATAAGAGCTCGAAAAGCTGTATATATCTCAAAGAATTCAGAACGATGTTTCATTAAATAAACCCAACAATAACGAGTATGATCATCAATAAAAGAGACATAATATCGAGACCCTCCTTTTGTGGCAACAGGAGAAGGTCCCCATACATCAGAATGAATCAAATCAAATGGTGAAGAAGAAACAGAAATACTTCGATTAAAAGGTAAGGCGGAAAATTTTGCCAATTTACATCCACTACAATCAGAAATGTCACAAGTTTTCAAATTTCCTAAAGCTCCTGTGGATGCCAAAAATCTCAAACGAGAAGACGAAACATGACCTAGACGGGAATGCCATAAATAAAAACTAGAAGATGAAATACTCAAACGAAAGGAAGACAAATCAACTGTAGTAGTAGCAGCGGCAGCAACAGCAACTGGCACTTTTAACTCATCCAAAATATATAGTCCATTCTCCCTACGGCCTGTCCCAATCAGCTTCTGAGACTGCAGATCCTGTATACAACAAAAGGAACCAGAAAACATGACTAAGTAATCACCAGAATCACATATTTGACCAACAGACGCAAGATTCAATTTGAGTTGTGGAATAAGATAAACATTAGGGAGAGACATGTGAGGTGTGACAACAGAACCAACACCTGCTAAGGGCATTTGAGTGCCATCAGCAGTCATAACAGGAATGGAGGATAAAGGGGATATAGAGGTAAAAGATGAGGAATCTGGAGACATATGATGAGAAGCACCAGAATCCAAGACCCATTCAGAATGTGACATACCTGAGGAACTATGAGGCAACTGACCTATGGAAGAAGAAGCGGACATTGCTTGTGGCTGCAAGGAGAGAAACTTCTGAAATTGCTCAGCCAAAATATTAGGATCGGTAATAGAACTCGAGGAAGCTACTGCTGCAGTATTGTGGTGTTGTGGTTTATAACCCTGAGGTGGTCTATGAGCATTAGATTGTGACTGATTTCCAGGCTTCCAAGCTTGATTCTGATGTCTCAACTTAGGACATTGAGCCTTCCAATGACCTTTCTGCTTACAGAAGCTGCACTCATCGAAGCCAACCCTTGTGTGAGACTTATTCTGATGATTAGAGAATGACCTAGAAGGTACTGCTAGTACTGAAGGATTTGAAGCAGAAAGAATTCCTTTTTCAGAATAAGACTGAAAACGTATTTCTTCAGCCAATAACTCACTGACAACAGAGTCAACAGAAGGCAGTGGAGAACGATGCAGAATTGAACCTCTAAGTCCTTCGAAATCACTGCGAAGTGCTGTTAAAAACTGTACCAATCTTTGCTGCTCTCTACGCTCAATATAGGCACCACATGCCTTTAATTCTGTCGATTCAGTAAGAGCCAATTGATCCCAAAGATCTGTCATAGCAGAATAAAACTCTTGAATACTCATATTCTTCTGATAAAGAGCTCGTATGTCATTCTCTAATTGATACTGTTTTGCAAAATTTGATTGTGTGAATAACCTTTGCAGATGATCCCAAACCTCTTTTGCTGTCTCATATTTCGCCAACTGCGTACCTATTGAATGCTCAACAGAATTGTTGATCCAAGTAATGATCTTTGCATTATTTGCTTCCCATGTATCTATCAAACCAGCATCCCCCTCCTCAATATTCTTAGGTATCACATAAGTTCCACTAACATACCCCCACATCTTCTTACCCTTAAGGAAATTTCTCATTACATAACTCCAATATGAATAGTTCTTCCCATCCAACCTCACACTCACAGACTGAAGCGAATCATCTCTTTCAGTAGCCATAATCAACAATCACAAATAACCAGAATGCAAAAGCAGCGGAAGACAAAATACTCAATTGCAGAAACTAAACAAATATCTTCTCGAAATTATACGATTACTCCCAAAACACAAAACAAATTTGCAAAAACTGAACGCAGATACCAAATTGCAGAAGCTGAAGGGAAGACGAAATACCAAAATAATTGCAGAAACTGTCGAAATACCAAAATAATTGCAGAGACTGTCGAAATACCTAATTTTGCAGAAGCGGAAGACAAAATATCACTCCAAAAAAAATTGATATTTGGGATTGCGCGCTGCCCCCTGCAAACCCCCAGCCAACTCACCGCAGAGTTGGATCCGCGAAGCTGTATTTGGGATTAAGCTTCGTTTCATAAAACCAGCTCTGATACCATGTTAAACTAATTGAGATCAAACACAAAAAGGAGGCTAGAATTCTGAATAAACTATATATTATGAATGCTTAGTCTTAACCTAATTACAAATAAAGTATATATAGGTTAAACTGAAAGTACTATTCTACCCTTAATAAATAAGACAACATAAATATTATTTAACACATCCTATATCATTCTATTTAATTTAAAAATGCAGAAAGAAAAACGCAAGCAATCCAAAGATGAAGAAATCGATTCATCCTCGCGAAAGAGAAGAAAAGCTGACCTCAGTTAACCTCATTTCAATATCATAGCTTTGGAATTTCATAGCTAACTCTTTGTTATATTGCTCCATTGGTAATTGACTGTGCCTTGATTTCTGCAGCTGCCATGACAGAGCCAGAGTCTTCTCGATCGAGACCAGAAGGGGCCTATGATGTCTTCTTGAGTTTTAGAGGAGAAGACACTCGCAAGTCATTTACAGATCATCTATATACTGCCTTGGTCCAAGCAGGAATCCACACTTTTCGAGATGATGATGAACTTCCGAGAGGAGAAGAAATCTCACATCATCTCCTCAGGGCAATTCAAGAATCAAAGATATCCATAGTTGTCTTCTCAAAAGGATATGCTTCTTCTAGATGGTGTCTCAATGAACTTGTAGAGATTCTTAAGTGCAAAAACAGGAAAACCGGTCAGATTGTTCTTCCTATATTCTATGACATTGATCCTTCATATGTGAGAAAACAGAATGGCAGTTTTGCAGAAGCATTTGTTAAACATGAAGAGCGTTTTGAAGAGAAGTTGGTGAAGGAGTGGAGAAAAGCTCTTGAGGAGGCTGGAAATCTATCTGGATGGAATCTCAATGATATGGCAAATGGGTATTCCTTTTCTCTCTAAGATTCACTTGCACACGTTTATGGAGTAATTTTAAATTACATTTTTCAATGTGAAATACTAAAATATTTCTTTCTATGAGCAGGCATGAAGCAAAATTTATCAAAGGGATTATCAAGGATGTGTTGAATAAATTACGTCGCGAGTGCTTATATGTTCCTGAGCACCTGGTATGTATGGATCTTGCTCACGATATTTATGACTTTGTAAGTACTGCAACAGATGATGTACGCATTGTGGGCATACATGGGATGCCAGGAATAGGAAAGACAACTATAGCAAAAGTTGTATTTAATCAACTCTGCTATGGATTCGAGGGAAGCTGTTTTCTTTTGGATATCAATGAAAGGTCAAAACAAGTTAATGGTGGTCTTGTTCCTTTTCAAAAGCAACTTCTTCACGATATTTTAAAACAGGATGTTGCAAACTTCGATTGTGTCGATAGAGGAAAGGTTATGATCAAAGATCGACTTTGTCGCAAAAGAGTTCTTGTTGTTGCTGACGATGTGGCTCATCTGGACCAGCTAAATGCTTTGATGGGAGATCGAAGTTGGTTTGGTCCCGGAAGTAGAGTAATTATTACAACAAGAGATTCAAATCCTCTTCGTGAAGCAGATCAAACATATCAGATCGAAGAATTGAAACCAGATGAGTCCCTTCAGCTTTTCAGCAGGCATGCCTTTAAGGACACCAAGCCAGCAGAAGATTACATTGAGCTTTCGAAGAAAGCCGTTGGTTACTGTGGAGGACTTCCTTTAGCTCTTGAGGTTATAGGAGCTCTTCTGTACAAGAAAAACAAAGATAGATGGGAAAGTGAAATTGACAACTTGAGCAGAATTCCACACCAAGATATTCAAGGAAAGCTTCTAATAAGTTATCACGCACTTGGTGATGAGTTACAAAGAGCATTCCTTGATATTGCATGCTTCTTTATTGGTATAGAGAAAGAATACGTCGCAAAAGTGCTAGGAGCCCGTTGCCGTTACAATCCAGAAGTTGTTTTGGAAACTCTCCATGAAAGGTCTCTGATTCAATTTCATGTGTGTATAATTAAAGATGAAAGGGAGTTATGTGGAAGGACGGTAACCATGCATGATCTATTACGAGACATGGGAAGGGAGGTTGTTTGTAATGCGTCTCCCTTACTTCTTGGAAAAAGGACCAGAATTTGGAATAAAGACGATGCATGGAGTGTACTTGAGCAGCAGAAGGTAAGAGCTCAATGCATACTCGAAAGCAGAGTCATGCGTATTTTCTAGTCAAACTTATTACATATAATTGATGAAAGTTGTATTTTTTTTTTTTTTTTAGGGTAGCGATGTTGTCGAGGGTGTTGCAATGGATGTCAGAGCATCAGAAGCTAAATCACTTAGCGCAGGATCATTTGCAGAAATGAAATGCTTAAATCTACTCCAAATCAATGGAGCACATCTCACCGGATCCTTCAAACTGCTTTCTAAAGAGTTGATGTGGATTTGTTGGCATGAATGTCCTTTGAAATATTTTCCATCTGATTTTACCTTGGACAATCTAACCGTTCTTGATATGCAGTACAGTAACCTCGAAGAACTATGGAAGGGACAAAAGGTGCGAAACATACTACAATCCCTAAAATTTCTCCAGTATGTAATTTATATTTACTTGTTACGACTTCTTATTATTAATTTTCATTATTTTGCTCTCTATTATGACATATTCTCAACAAGCTAAAAATCCTTGATCTCAGTCATTCTCAGAACCTTATTAAAACACCAAACTTGCACAGTTCATGTCTAGAGAAATTAATTCTGCAAGGTTGCTCGAGTTTAGTTGAGGTGCATCAATCTATTGAAAATTTGACGAGTATCGTTTACTTGAATCTAGAGGGATGTTGGAGTCTGAAGATTCTCCCTGAAAGCGTTGGCAATGTAAAGTCTCTTGAAACTCTGAATATTTCTGGGTGTTCACAACTTGAGAAATTGCCAGAATGTATGGGTGATATGGAATCCTTAACTGAGCTGCTAGCCAATGGGATTGAAAATGAGAAATTTCTCTCTTCAATTGGACAATTAAAGCATGTCAGAAGGTTATCATTGCATGGATACAATTCGGCTCCACCAAGTTCTTCTTTGATTTCAACGGGTGTTTTGAATTGGAAACGTTGGCTGCCAATATCTTTCATTGTGAAACGTCTTGAGCTTTCTAATTGTGGTTTGTCTGATCATGCAACTAACTGTGTTGATTTCAGTGGTTTGTCCTCTCTAGTACTATTGGATCTAAGAGGAAACAAATTCTCTAGCCTACCTTCTGGGATCGGCTTCCTTTCCAAGCTAGATGTCTTGCTTCTTGACGGATGCAAACATCTTGTATCAATGCTAGATCTTCCCTCAAGTTTAAGCTGTTTTAGTGCACCTAATTGCAAATCATTGGAAAGAGTAAGAATACCAATCAAGTCAAAAAAAGATCTATTTATAAATCTACAGGGAAGTCATTCGTTAGAAGAGATTCAGGGCATTGAAGATCTAAATAATAGTTTCTGGTGTATTAATATTGATGATCGCAATCATTCACCACCAAATAAATTACCGAAGAGTGTTGTTGAGGTACTATTTCTTTCCGTCTCTCTTGCACAAAAAGTAAACACACAATTAGCACATACATGATATTTATTATAGGTCATCGATATTGAATAATGATTTATTTTCTAGCATAAATTATGTTTGAAATAAAATTGATAAAAAAAACATGAATACACAATTATTGATGGGATGGTATATAAAAATAATTAAATTTAATTTTTTTAATTATTTTTAAACATATCATGGTTTTAGGTACATCATTAAATTATAAAAAAATATATGTATTTTTCTTAAATGATAATAACAAGAAAATAGAAATTAGTTTGAATAAATGTTACCAGTTCTATTAATTTGAACAGTACATCATTCACCGAATAAATTATAGAAGAGCATTTTTGAGGTACTATTTCTTTCAGTCTCTCTTGCATAATAATAAACACACACAATTGGCACATACATTGATTAATGTCTAAAAGCTCAGCATTCCTTGAAATCAATATGTATATAGGCAATAATCATTATTATTATTATTATTATTTTATTTCAAAAAATAAATATCATCTTTAATAATATTTTTTTTTCTTATTTAATCTAAGAAAATAAATATTATATTTAATAATATTTTTTTATTAAATATTTAAAGTCTGATTGGTTTTGTTTTTTATTTCGTGATTTAATGATAATATATTTATACAGGCAATGTGCAGCGGTAGTCACGGGTATCGTATTGACCGCTTTCCTGGTGAGATGCCAAATTGGATGAGCTACAGGGGAGAAGGATGCTCATTGTCATTCCATATACCTCCAGTCTTCCTAGGCTTAGTTCTTTGGGCTGTCCATCCACTTGAGAAGGATGCTCGTTATTACTTAGAAACTATCATTATTATTATTATAAGAAATAAAAGCAACGGTATTAAATTGTTTGAAGATTATATATCATCAAGAACTTATGGAGGGATAAGATACATAAGTAGAAGTGAAATGGCAATGGAAGATTACTGTGGAGATGACGAATTGGAACTATACATTTCTTCAGAGCCAACAGAGGATGCAGTGCGCAACGGTCTTTCATTCTACCCCGTACACGTTAAAGAATGTGGGGTCCATGTGATCGCAAGGAAGTTAGATTCATTTGAAGAGTCGGAAGTGGGAAAACATACAGTGATGCCATCACCATCGCCATATCATCTGCTTCTTCATCCCACTTGTGGTTCAATCACAGCGTCTACACCTAAGCAATGGAGTGACATTTTATTTGCGAAGCTGCAAGGACATAGCCTCGATTTAACGCATTATGGTAAGAACAAATATTTCATTTAGTTATTTTTATTATATTCTATTTAATTTATGAGATTAAATATTATCTTTAATTATTTCATTATTATTATTATTTAATATAAAAAATTAAATATCATATTTAATAAAAAAATATTAAATATTTAAGGCTTTTTTGTAAGAATACATATTTCCTTTAGTTATTTTTATTTTATTCTATTTAATTTAAGAGATTAAATTTTATCTTTAATTATTTTATTTTTCTTAATTAATCTAAAAAATTAAATATTATCTTTAACAAAAATGAAAACGATGTGATATTAACCTTTTTTTTATTATAAAGTAAGTTTATTAATTAAAAGTGAAATGGGATTTGTTTGTAATAACAAAATGCATATACAATCATGCATGTTTAACTTTCTTTCCAAACTTGAAAGTTATATTGAATTTGATGGTTTTTCAGGGGAGGAAATTCTTAAATGGATTTTTCGGAAAGATGTTTGAAGTTACTCAAGGTCAGTATGGTATTTTTGTATGATAAGTTGATATGTATTTGAAGTTCATTTTCCAAACTTGAAAGTTCCATTGGATGTTCTTTGAAATCTTTTCCATCCTATTTGAAATTGGACAACCTAATTGTTATTATCCATGATGTAATTTATATTTTCAAGTTACAACTTTTGATGAATATTGTTTCATTTTTTTTTCTCACTTCTTTGATGAATTCTCCAAAAGATGAAAATCATTGATCTTAGTTAGAAAAATTTGGTTTTTTATGAAGAGATTATTGGTTGAGATAGCATTTGAGTTGGTTCTTCATCGTTTAATGTTAAGATGTAAAATAATTGATGAAAACTGTCAATACATAGAAATTTTTTGAAAGCATCTTTAATTAGTCTAATAAGTAAAGTCTTGTTAGTTTTGGCTATAAGATCTTGTTATGCATTATTGCATGGTTTTTAGTACTTTTTGGCTTTTCTTTTCTTATATATACAACTTTTGTTTTTCTAGCTAGTTTGTCATTAGTTTTTATGGCACGAACACCAATTAATAATAAATCTTGGACTATTATTAAATAAAGAAATAACATAAACATTCTTAAAACACCAAACTTGCATAGTTCAAACCTAGAGCTATGACAATAATCTAATTTAGAAAATAATTAATTTTTCTTTGTAGTCTTAGAAAATAGTATTTAATCCTTATGTTTTCATATTCATCTATGATTTAATCTTTTACATCCATTTCATCTTCTTATTATTTTAATCCTAAAAAAGCTAAAAAACTGATATCATAAATACCAATTCAAAATAAACAAAATGTTTTAAAAATCTTTAGGTATTGCCTCTTTTTTTAAAAAAGACATTAACAACATATTTAATCAACTTAAATTTCATGGCCTTACCACACTATGATAATCACTTAAAAATAAAATTTCAAAAAAATCAATCTCATAAACAAAAAAAATACATTACGAAGACAAATTTAAAATAAACTAAATGATTAAAAAAAGTTCAATCAAACATATTTTGTAAAACAATATTCAGAGAATAAAATATTGGATCGACACAAACATTATAGAATAACCTATCAAATCTACGACTCGGGTTATAGACTCTTGTAACCCGTCACCCAGTCTCTTGGCCGGATCAACTCTTAGATCGAGTTTAATAACTATAATAAAAACCACAAATGCATATCTTCATGGTCTATAGTGTTTTAAATCTAGTTGGTTTTTGTTGCTATGTTACATCATACCTTGAAATCTTAAAAAAATAGTATTTAATCCTTATGTTATTATATTCATCTCTAATTTAATTTTCAAAATTTTAAAAAAAATATTCTTGAAACGCAAAAATAAATAAAGTTTTACGAAACTGAATTAAAAAAATATATAAAAACTACTTCACAAAAACTGCATTTCAAACTCAATTTTTTAATAAACCTCACAGTATAAAACACAATTTAATATATTACTAAATAACTAACTATATTTTTTTCACCACAAACACAAAAACTAAACCTAAATAAAGGCATCCTGAGTACGAGAGTGAGAATGAGAGAGAGGTAAAAGTTTGTTTCTATCTAAGAAAGCATGAAGGTCCCACTAATGCACGTTCTCCGCAAACGACCCCCAATTTCGCCACTACAGCTCATTCCAGCAAAAAGGAATTGAATTCAAAGGAACAAATCATTAAATACGCGGGTTGGCAATGACTTTGGCAAAAAGAAACAAATAAAGTTTTGTAATGACGCGGATCAGGTGTTTGATAAAATTCCTTACTGGAAGAGAAAAAAGAAATATTTTTTTTAATTTTTTTTTTAAGTACTCTTACATCACAAAAACAAGTAATTTTCAAGTCTTCCACTGTGTTACATTTATTGAATGTGAAAGTGGGAACTTATTGAGATGAGAGCTTTCTATCTTAGACTTTGGCAAAAATAAACAAATAAAAGTTAGTGTTCACACCGCCACATTGATTATGTTAAAAATGAACCTAATTCAGCTTAGGCATCAACAACGTGTTGCCTCCTCAGTCTTACCACTACATTACAAACGAAACTTAAAACAAATCTTTCATACCTCCTCTGTCGCTTTACTGTTCATGTCACTGCTCATAGCCAATGTTTTATTTCTTGGTCCTTGGGATCTTTATCTATTTTCATTTCGGTCACCAAACTTTATGTTTTTCAATTACATCCTCGCAAGCTCTATTAACAGGTTGTTATCTACTTCGATTTTCTTGTTCTCGCATATATCATATCTGTTTAAATATTCCCACACTGAATTAGAAATCAATTATTTTAACCGTCCTAACTCAGTTACTATTAAGGTTAGTTCTCCACCTGCATGTTCTTCCTTCTCAAGCGTGGCATCAATCTTTAGCTACACTTACTTAGTCCCTGTTATTTATAGAGCTTCTAATTTAGTTCAAGCCAATAAAAGCTTAGTTCATGGCCAAGTAAAAGATGTTTATTTTGGATGTAATAAATATTCATATTGGAACATAATATTCATCCCTTAAATCCCTAGTCCAGTTGATCATATAAAAAATTATTTTAATTAATAACTACATGGAACAAAATCCCTTACTAGTTGATTACTTAAATAATAACTCATGATTGTTGAGCAAAGTAAATAAATTACTTAACCATGATTACGAACGAGTTATTTGTCTAGATTGAGTTGTATAACAGTTTATATATAAATCATGCTATCATCTCCATATATAGAACTCAACAAAATAGGATAAGACAAGATTAAATTTAGTTTTAGGATGCTTTTGGGAATCGAATTACATTTCTTAAATTATTTTTGAATCATTTTGATGTGTTTATATTAAAAATAAATTTTAAAAATATTATTTTAATACACTTTTAATAAAAAAATATTTTGAGAAGTAATTTTAACCACTCTTAAATAAATTAAAGTTTTCCCAATGTATGGATTGATGTCCATGACACTCTCTAGTTAATTTTGAGAATTTTAAACCCAAACATGTAAATTTTTATACATGCTTGTACAGCTTGATTTTATCTTTAATTTAATCAAGAATAATTTCTCATCTTCAATAAAAATTTGAGTTTATCTTCCCAGTAAGACAAACCTTGTATTTTAAAATACTATTGCCAAAAGATCCCCTTATATATGGACCAAGAAAACAGTATCACTCCATGTTAGTAATAGAATAAGTTTTTACATAATTTTCAAGTTTAGTAGAATAGCAGTGGATTAATTTTTTTAATATTCAAAATTTATATAAAAAAAAATACTGTGTATTTGTTGGTATAAATGATACTACTTTTGAAAAAAAATTAAAAAAATTATTTTTTTATTTACTTTAAATTAATATATTTTTTAGTGTTTTCAAATTATTTTGATATACTGATGTCAAAAATAATTTTAAAAAAATAAAAAATATCATTATTATATATTTTAATACAAAAAATTATTTAAAAAATAATCACAATTATCAACCAAGCTCTAAAGAGTAGTAAAAGTATTATATCTGTTATGACTATTTATTATGGGCTATGCATGACATGGCCAGGGCAGCCTCTAAAATGATCCAATCAGTCAAAAATGCAAAGCGGTAGGCCTCGCTGAAGAGAAATTTGTTGCCCAAACCTTGACTAACCTAGCATGTCTACGAGGAGACTTTGACTCCAAAACTAGCAAGTAAATTTCCTCGTCTTTTGTTTAATTTTTCTCAAGATGAAGAAATGGTTGGATTAATTTTCATTCACGAAAATCAAATTTCTCTTAATGGGATCTTAAGAAAATTTATATGATGACCTTTTCTTGTCCAAATCAAGCCTCGAGAAAGCATGTGCAATTTATATAAGAAGCAAATTCTATTTCTTCACTTGTATTTGCCTTTTGGAATTTTCTGTACAAATTTCTTGCCAGGAGTTGGAGATAATTCAATGAACTTCCCCAAATTTTGAATTCCCCTCCTGTTCTGCGGTGGTATCATTGGACTTCATTGCACTATTCTGTGCATGGATACTTTGTAAAACAAAGGCTCTTAGCTGAAACCAAAGAACACTCTCTGGCACATTCCATTCACTATACCAGTAAATAGAGAAATGAAAATGTTGATGGAAAATATTTTATTAATAATTTCAGATAAAAATTTCAAATCTCTTCAAATTCTGACCACAATAGCAACAAAATAGAAAAAAATAAAACGGACTGATTGCTTTTGATGCATACTGTTTCATTCTTTTCCTCACTTCTTCGACGTATTTTCAAGAAGATGGAAATTCTTGATCTTCGTTAGAAACAAATTGGTTTTTCAAGAAGAGATTATTAGTTGGGATATTGCATTTGAGTTGGCTCTTCACCATTTAATATTATAATTTAAGATAATTGATGAAAACTATTGATACACAGGAAAGAAAGTTCAGAAAGTATCTTAAATTGATTTAATAAGGAAAGTCTTGTTTGTTTTGTCTATAAGATTTTTCAATGTATTATTGCATGCTTTTTACTGCTTTTTGGCCTTTCATTCGAAGGATAGAAAAATAATAAGAGCATTTTTTTATTCATTATTAATGCTTGATTTTAGCACGATAAAATCCAAAGGATTGATGGTCTGGTGTTTGTGGTGCTGGTAAATGTAAGAACGGACCGAGAGATAAAATAGGAAAAACCCATGTCTACTAGTTGGCAGCACTGATCATTAGGCCCTTGCCGCCCACGAAATCCCTTTATCCTGTTGTTAATTTTTTAATGAAGCGTATCAAGTGTTTGATAAAATTCCTTAACTGGAAAAAAAAAAACCTTGTTTACACTTTACAGTGCTTTAGAATAAGTTTGGTTTTTAAAATATTTTTTTTAAAAAATACATCTAATTAATTTTTTGATGATTTAAAAATAATAAAAAATTATTTTAGAATAAAAATATATTTTTTAAATACTTTTACACCGCAAAAACAACTACTTTTCAAGTCTTCCTACCCATCGTTAAATCAAACCTATAAAACCTAACCATTACACGTCTTCCTCTGCTTTTGTCATGGCATCAACTCATTGAGTACAGGTAAAGATACTTGATGTCTGTTAAGTCACGCCGTCCTTGAACTCACTTGACCCAGCCACCGAGTTATCTTTTACGCTCATCTTTTTTTATATCCTGTTCTTGAAAGTCGCTCCAGCTGAACACGCTTATTCCTCTACAAACTCACCGAGGCAACACCAAATTATTTTAACTCAGTGATCCTTCTAGGTAAGCCCAGGCCACATTGATTCAGTTAAAAATAAATCTAATTCAGCTTGGATATCAACAACATATTGCATCCACAGTCTTATTACATTATAATTACTTAGGAGGACAGTTGAACCATGCTTCTAAAAATTCTAATTTTTTTTTTATAATTATACGCCATCAACAACTATCTCGAAATTAGCACTCCAAATTCCAGCTCAATATCGATCAACACGTTGCTAAAGAATCTGCTTGCTGCTCAATATTTACCAATACGCGCTTGAGAAATTTCCTTGCTTTTTCCCCCGCATGTTACATTTTTATCATTTATAATTATAATTATTGCATTGCTAATAATTAAAAATTAAAAAATACTGTTGGTGACAAAATGACAACCACGTTGGAAGTGGTTGTCATTGATGTAAACAACTTGATATCCATTGAATCTGCTCCGGTGACCTACTTTTCAGATGTGGAAAAGGAGAATAAGAGCTTGACTATAAGTGGTCATTAGTAATAGAATAACTTTTACATATTTTCAAGTTTAGTAGAATAGTTAGTGGAATAACTTTTACGTGTTACCTTTTACCTCTTTTATAATTATGATTATTGCATTGCTAAGAATTTACGAGAAAGATGATGAACTTTTTTTAGTGAAAGAGGCTACACGAGCCGGAAAACTCGCCTGGAAAGCAGCCACTCAGGCAGCGTTTTGAGGAAGAAAGTGAACAGTAAATTAAGGCACATTTTCCAAATTGGTCCCTGGTTCCGGATTTTCTCAATTAAATTCCTAATTGGCCCTTAAACTTCAATATTTATGCAATTAAGCCCCTGATTTGACTTAATAAATTCCTAAAAATCATAATTTGGCCCCAGAACTTTAATTTCTTCTAATTAAAGCCCAAATTGACTTAAAAATCAATTTTTTCTTGCAATCAAATCCTTTATAAATTCAAATAAAAATCCAATTAAGTCCATAAACATCCAAATTTGGGCTTCTACTCAAAATTTAAATTTTCCTTCTAAACAGGGCCCCCATCCTTCCAGAATATACTGTCCAAAATCCATCTTTGTATTTTTAACCTCCTTGACCAATTTTTCTGACCACTTTCTGAGCGCTTCTGCCTCCTGTTATTTTTCTAGCCTCTTTTGGCTATTTATTTTATTTATTTTTGTGGGGACCCAAAAATGGGTTACAACAGATAAAGGCAATGACATCGGCTGGGCCACCATTCTGTCACACCCCCACAAAAAATTATAAAGGCAATGACATCGGCTGGCGATTTTCGTTGTGTTCTAAGGATTTGGTTCTTTGGAGTCGCCACCTAGTATTTGGTCACTAGGAACCCTAACTGGTCTTTCAGAGATTCTAAGGCAAGGGACTGGTTGCGTAAAGGGAAGGTACTAGCACCCCTAATACGCCCTACCTAAGGTAAGCTGCTTGGTGTTTGGTTTGCTCCATAGTCTATGGTGTTGGTGTCTTCTAAACCCGTCAATTTATTTTAGATAGAAATATAAGGAAATTCCATGTGCTATGAAAGTTCGTTTTTTCCTTTAGTATTTCAAAAGTCGGTGACTCGTAAATCGCAAGGAAAAGAAGAAAAAAAAGAACGAAGAAAATTTCACAGTTACATAAAAAATAATTTTATACTTTTCACGACTCGTAAACCGTGGAGAAAAAAAATTAAAATTTTGAAATGTTCTCGATCGCAACCAAAGCTTCTTTCAAACATGTGCGTTGATTTATTACTCCCGATAATATTTTGGATGTTCGTCCTTTTAAGGATTTCTTCATCCAAACATTAGCGGTGAACAATAACCACAACTTCTCCTCCCAAAATAAGATTTTTATAGTTTTTGGAATATTGGTCAATACCCTTTGGAGTTTTACAAACAGGTTGTAAAATCCACAAATGCAAGAAAATGATTTGTGTTTAAGAAATCCATGCGAAAACACATTTTCAAAACTTCCAATATTTTTTTTTTATATATAAAAAGAACATTCAAAATATGTTAGTGTATTGGCCGTATGCATGAAAACAAAAAACTTTTTTTTTAATAAACATTTTTTTTTGATGAAAACCGGGTATTTTAATACCGGATTTGTATCTTCACAATATAAAAATAAAAATCGATATTGACCAAAATACAATAATAAAATTACAGAAAAATCACAAATTTCTTTGAAATAATTTTTGAAGAATTTTTATTTTTTTAATATTTTTTAGGGCTGGACCCAGCGGGGCCCACGTGGCTGGGTTGAACCCAGCAGGCCTCATGTGAACAGTGAAATATGTCTGGTGTGAACAGTGAATAGCATTTCACTGTTCACGTTAATTATATTTGATGTGAACAGTGAATTAGCATTTCACTGTTCAAGTGAATTATATTTCACTTGAACAGTAAAATGCAAGGAAATGGTGCATGCACAGCGACGGAGGGGGTGCAAACCTGGTGGCAGAAACGATGTTGAAGACGATGGCGAACCCTCCCAGTGATGCTGGTGGCGGTGGAGAGGCAGTCGACGAGGTCTCCCGGTGGTGGTGACGGTGGCAGTGGCTGGGAAGCACAACTGTTTTCTGCAGTATTTCTTCTTCTTTTTTTTGCAGACGCCCGTACCTCTGTCTTCCTCCTTTTTGCTTCTGTCTGGTTCTTCTCCTCTTGATCTCGGGTGTTTCCTTATATCAGCTGTTCATCCTTCTCTGTGTACAATGGTCTCCCCTCTCGGTCGTCCCCTCACTATCTCATTGCTTTTTTTGTTTTGGTTTCCTGTTGCAGAGGAAGAAAGAAGAAGAAGAAAAATCTGCAGAAATTGGGCGAAAATGCTGGTTTTTTGGCTGACTTTGGACCTGAATTTTCTCCCCCCTCAGATATCAAATTCGACTCTATTTATAGGCTGTGGAAGAGGGCAATCTTGTCTATGTTATGGAAAAATTGCAACCCTTGCTTCAGTTGGGAAGCATCTCAACTGTTCGCTCAAAGTGTGCACCTCGAGCTGCCAAATTTGGCAGCTCAAGGCTGCGAACTGCCCGAGGTGGCCACTTTGAGCCACTCAACGGAGCCGTTTCTAACTTTTTCGACCCGACCGGACCATTCTCCGGGATAAAAGGGTTGCATGTGAACATGTTGGTGTAAGGTTTGTCGGATTTGGAGGCCACACGAGCCGGAAAACTCGCCTGGAAAGCAGCCACTCAGGCAGCGTTTTGAGGAAGAAAGTGAACAGTAAATTAAGGCACATTTTCCAAATTGGTCCCTGGTTCCGGATTTTCTCAATTAAATCCCTAATTGGCCCTTAAACTTCAATATTTATGCAATTAAGCCCCTGATTTGACTTAATAAATTCCTAAAAATCATAATTTGGCCCCAGAACTTTAATTTCTTCTAATTAAAGCCCAAATTGACTTAAAAATCAATTTTTTCTTGCAATCAAATCCTTTATAAATTCAAATAAAAATCCAATTAAGTCCATAAACATCCAAATTTGGGCTTCTACTCAAAATTTAAATTTTCCTTCTAAACAGGGCCCCCATCCTTCAAGAATATACTGTCCAAAATCCATCTTTGTATTTTTAACCTCCTTGACCAATTTTTCTGACCACTTTCTGAGCGCTTCTGCCTCCTGTTATTTTTCTAGCCTCTTTTGGCTATTTATTTTATTTATTTTTGTGGGGACCCAAAAATGGGTTACAACAGATGCCCCCTCTTTATAAAGCTTACGGAGCAGAGGTTTTGTGCAGTAAGATTTATAAAGATAAACCAAAACTGAACTCTCGAAACTGATCTGGTTGGAGCTTGATCGCTCTGAAACTTTGTCTTTACAGCAATCCTCCTCAACCCAAAAACTATGATCAAAATTTAGTCATCTCGAGATCCCTTCTGGCGATCTCTTTTAACCCCAAAAACTTGGAATCCCATCCGGCGATTCTTCTTAACCAAGGCTAAAATATGAAGTCCCTTCTGGCGACCTCATTTGACCAATATCGAAATGCGAGATCCCTTCTGGCGATCTCAATCAATTTGGAATCTCATCTGGCGATTCCTTTACTCACAACCAAATACAAAAATGTGTAATGGTCTCATTGTATGGGTGACCTACCCAAGAAAAATAATGGTCTCATTGTATGGGTGACCTACCCAGAAAAAAAATGAAGAATGGTCTCATTGTATAGGTGACCTACCCAGAAAAATGTTGGTCTCATTGTATGGGTGACCGACCCAAGAAAAACGCTGGTCTCATTGTACGGGTGACGAACCCTAGTGCTGGTCTCATTGTACGGATGACGAACCCTAGAAAAATGATGGTCTCATTGTATGGGTGACCGACCCAAGAAAAATAATGGTCTCATTGTATGGGTGACCTACCCAGAAAAATAATGGTCTCATTATATGGGTGACCTACCCAGGGGGAAGAATTCTTAGTAAACTCCAATGCTTTTCTAAGAAATGGTTTCAATATGAGGTCCCTTCTGGCGACCTTCCTTGATGAATGTCGAAGTATGAGATCCCATCTGGCGATCTCCTTTAACTTGGAATCCCATCTGGCGATTCCTTTTATTCAAAGCTGAAATATGAGGTCCCTTCTGGCGACCTCCTTGGATGAATATCGAAATATGAGATCCCTTCTGGCGATCTCCTTTAACCAACTTGGAATCCCATCTGGCGATTCCTTTTTTAACCAACATGAAATACGAGGTCCCATCTAGCGACCTCCAAATAGTGAAACATGAGATATGAGGTCCCTTCTGGCGACCTTCATCGAAATACGAGATCCCTTCTGGCGATCTCAAACAATTTGGAATCTCATCTGGCGATTCCCTTTTATCCAACATGAAATATGAGGTCCCATCTGGCGACCTCCAAATAGTGAAATGCGAGATCCCTTCTGGCGATCTCCATCAACTTGGAATCCCATCTGGCGATTCCTTTTATTCAAACATGAAATATGAGGTCCCTTCTGGCGACCTCCATTGACGAATATCAAAATACGAGATCCCTTCTGGCGATCTCAAACAACTTGGAATCCCATCTGGCGATTCCTTTTTACCAAATGCTATCGATGTCGTTCTTCCTGCTGGCAGGGTTTGAGAATCCTTATCTTCTCTTCTTGTTGTTCTAGAATCAACTCAATGATTCTTTCTTCATCCATAATCTTGTTGGAATGCACTAAGATCTCCTCCTGTAACGATCCAAAAAAAAACATACATGCAATGATTTATGATTAGATGCAATGCATGCATTCGTACCTGGTTTTGAAACATAGGCCCCATCCTCATCTTCTTGTTCGTGAGACTCCCTCTCAACATGAGCTTGCTTTTGAAATCGTATGCTGGATTCATCTCTCGTGTTGCCTCCTATCATATCTTGGGGAAGAAGTCTTCGACTTTTTTACAAGTAGCCCCTTTTTTTCTCCAAATTTACGACTTGTCCTTGCCTCTTTGTCATGCTTTTGTTAAATGCTTTATCTTTTTCAAATCTACGGGCCCTCATCCCGTTTTGAAAACATGTAAAACCTTTCAGGAAATAATCTTTTATTGCCCCCTAGTGTGGAATGCAACTATATGTCAAGAAGATCTGATTTGGTGCTCTCCAATTGATGGAGTCATCTCTTTAGTCATGTGTAAAAAGTTCTTTTAAGTAAAAGATTTCAAATGTTATGAGATCATATGTTTTATAAATATATATATAAAAAAGGCTCTTTACAAAGAGAATTCATGGTCAGACTTTAATTTTGTTGATTGGGAAATTACGAAATACATCAAGCGTAATATTTCCTTACAGAGTCAGAATTCACGGGCCTAAATAGATCTTCTCCATCCATTCTAGATAACAATTAAAGCTTCTCCCAAAAATGCTTTTTGTACCACTAAAGGGCCCTCATTGTTTGGCGTCCATTTACTCTGACCTTCTCCTGGTAAAAGACAACATTTTCTTCAATATAAGATCTCCTTCGTGGAACCCTCAAGGTCGAATCCTCTTGTTGTATGATTTGGCCATCCTTCTTTGATAAAGTTGATGATGACAGATTGCGGCTATCCTCTTTTCACTTATCAGATTCAACTGTTCACATTTAACCTTGTCCCATTCTAACTCTTCTAGCTCAAAGTCTATCAATACTCTTAATGAGGGGATTTCAACTTCTAAAGGTATTACCGCCTCCATTTCATATACCAACGTATACAGGGTGACTCTTATTGAGGTTCGGATTGTAGTGGGGTACGTGTGAAGGGCAAATGACAACATCTCATACCAATCCTTGTAAGTGAATATCATTTTCTAAATAATCTTCTTGATATTTTTGTTAGAAGCTTTTACCGCACTATTCATCTTTGGCTTGTATGGCGAGGAATTGGCATACTTGATTTTTTCATTTAGCGTAGAGTTCTATTATCATCTTGCTATTGAAGTTCTGGCATTATTAATTTTTCTAGTGGACCATATCGATGGATCAAATATCTTTCCATAAATTTCTTCACCACTTTTTTCACGTCATCGAAACATCTCAACAAAGTTTCGTCAAATGATTTCTTATACAAAGTTTCCCCATCAAGATAGAAATCCATTGCCAACCTCCTCAACATCTTCTTGTTGATTTTTGGATGCCCCCACGAGATATGTATGGTTTTGGATGAAATTCTTGATATCATAGTACCAGGGGTTTCCATCTATTTCTCTTTCAAACTAAGCAACAGTGAGCTAAGTTATTTCTTATATCAATGTGTATTGGTTGTACCTTGTGCCCAAAGTCTATTCTAACCATAGAAGCTGGCGTGACCAAAACATCAAAATGGTTTCATTCCCTTCCTAGATGAGTGAACTTTATTTCCTCAAATTCTCTAGCCCATCTAGACAAGTATTCTTGGCAAGGTCTCAACTTCTCGTCCTTGGTTTGCCCTTGTACTTTCACTTGACAAATAATCAAAATCGAGTCTCCAATACACATCTATCTTTCTGATGTTTAGCTCTAATGCAACCTCTAAAATGCAAGCTTCAAACTCAGTTGTGTTGTTAGTGTACCCAAATTGCGACTTAACTAAAATCGAATACTGTTTCTTATTAGGAAAGATTAGCACTGCCCCCACTCTATTACCACAACACCCTCAAAGTACATAATCCAACAATCTGATTTCCCTTACTCGACTGAAAGCATATTTTTATCCAAAAAATTAAATCTTAACAGCCCATAAACTTTCACAACATGGTCAGCTAGGTGATTGGCGATGACATTCATGGCTTTCCTTGTCATATATACTATGTTGTACTAAGCTAGTAGAACTTGCCATTTTTCAATTCAACTCGATAGATAGGGGTGGATTCAGTAGGTATTGCTTGATTTTCGTGAAAGCTTCTTCACATTCTTATTCCAAATTCCAAGATTCTTCCTACTTAACAATTTGAAGATGAGGTCATAAGTCGTGGTTAATTGGGATATAAATTGAGCAATGTAATTCAAACTTCCCAAGAACCTCCTTACATCCTTCTTAGTCTTGGGAGTTGGCATAGGTTGAATAGCCTTTACTTAATCAGGGTCCACTTCTATTCCTTTGTCACTCATCAAAAATTCCAACAACTTCCTAGATTTCACCCCGAATGAACACCTTGCATGGTTAAGCCTCAACTTGTACTTTCTTAGTCTTTCAACTAATTCCTTTAATATTTGGTCATGATTCTCTCCCTCTCTAGGTCATGTCATCCACGTATACTTTAATCTCTTTTGCATCATGTTGTGAAATAAAGTTACCCTGACACTTTGGTAGGTGCCCCCAACTTTCTTTAACCCAAACGGCATGACCTTGTAGCGGGTTTCCAAGTTTGTTCATGTTGTTCGTTTTTGTGAATCCCCTAATGTTATTTTCCTACCATTCTTCCTCTTCTACAACTAATATGGATTCTTTAAAGTCCGGTCATTCATTCTCAGTGTAAAGTGCAGGTGTAGTTATGGAAGATTCGTTTTGAAAAGAAAAATGATGTGTAAAAACACCAAGATGAACTTTTGAAAAGGCATTTGGAACCTCGATTTAAAAAGTTGAAAAAGGAAAACAACACAATATCATGATCAAACAAGCATTGTTGATTAAATCACCAAATGGAGCTTCTTGGGTCTCCCAATTCTAGAACATCTCTCCCTTTATGGATGCAAAAAGATATTATGGAGCATACATCCTAAGGATAGGCTCTAGTTCCTTTATGTGAGACATTGGGTAGGTTTACTACTGGGTCTCTAAAAAGGGTCTCTTGCTGTTCCAGTGATCACCCTCGTAAAGGCGATATGGAGGTCCAGCAGATAGTGGGATGGCACGTGTACCAATCACAATCAGTCTAAACACTCAGCAAAGAGTTGGGGTTTACACAAACTTAAACCTTGACTCAAGTCATAAGGCAAGCTGTTAGTCCCCCACTTAACCTTAAAGTTACAGGTGTGTGCCCTCATAATATAATAACAATAATAAAGTGATGCATGACCATGCCATGTACGATAGAATGTAAAGATGTATGCTAAAGCTTTTAAACAAAGCATCGTAAGAAAACAAAAACCAATAACACATAGCCTAAACAAACAAAAAATCAAGCTTAGTCCAAGGGTCCCCAGTGGAGTCGCCATTCTGTCACACCCCCACAAAAAATTATAAAGGCAATGACATCGGCTGGCGATTTTCGTTGTGTTCTAAGGATTTGGTTCTTTGGAGTCGCCACCTAGTATTTGGTCACTAGGAACCCTAACTAGTCTTTCAGAGATTCTAAGGCAAGGGACTGGTTGCGTAAAGGGAAGGTACTAGCACCCCTAATACGCCCTACCTAAGGTAAGCTGCTTGGTGTTTGGTTTGCTCCATAGTCTATGGTGTTGGTGTCTTCTAAACCCGTCAATTTATTTTAGATAGAAATCTAAGGAAATTCCATGTGCTATGAAAGTTCGTTTTTTCCTTTAGTATTTCAAAAGTCGGTGACTCGTAAATCGCAAGGAAAAGAAGAAAAAAAAGAACGAAGAAAATTTCACAGTTACATAAAAAACAATTTTATACTTTTCACGACTCGTAAACCGTGGAGAAAAAAAAATTAAAATTTTAAAATGTTCTCGATCGCAACCAAAGCTTCTTTCAAACATGTGCGTTGATTTATTACTCCCGAATATATTTTGGATGTTCGTCCTTTTAAGGATTTCTTCATCCAAACATTAGCGGTGAACAATAACCACAACTTCTCCTCCCAAAATAAGATTTTTATAGTTTTTGGAATATTGGCCAATACCCTTTGGAGTTTTACAAACAGGTTGTAAAATCCACAAATGCAAGAAAATGATTTGTGTTTAAGAAATCCATGCGAAAACACATTTTCAAAACTTCCAATATTTTTTTTTTTATATATAAAAAGAACATTCAAAACATGTTAGTGTATTGGCCGTATGCATGAAAACAAAAAACTTTTTTTTTAATAAACATTTTTTTTTGATGAAAACCGGGTATTTTAATACCGGATTTGTATCTTCACAATATAAAAATAAAAATCGATATTGACCAAAATACAGTAATAAAATTACAGAAAAATCACAAATTTCTTTGAAATAATTTTTGAAGAATTTTTATTTTTTAATATTTTTTAGGGCTGGACCCAGCGGGGCCCACGTGGCTGGGTTGAACCCAGCAGGCCTCATGTGAACAGTGAAATATGTCTGGTGTGAACAGTGAATAGCATTTCACTGTTCACGTTAATTATATTTGATGTGAACAGTGAATTAGCATTTCACTGTTCAAGTGAATTATATTTCACTTGAACAGTAAAATGCAAGGAAATGGTGCATGCACAGCGACGGAGGGGGTGCAAACCTGGTGGCAGAAACGATGTTGAAGACGATGGCGAACCCTCCCAGTGATGCTGGTGGCGGTGGAGAGGCAGTCGACGAGGTCTCCCGGTGGTGGTGACGGTGGCAGTGGCTGGGAAGCACAACTGTTTTCTGCAGTATTTCTTCTTCTTTTTTTGCAGACGCCCGTACCTCTGTCTTCCTCCTTTTTGCTTCTGTCTGGTTCTTCTCCTCTTGATCTCGGGTGTTTCCTTATATCAGCTGTTCATCCTTCTCTGTGTACAATGGTCTCCCCTCTCGGTCGTCCCCTCACTATCTCATTGCTTTTTTTGTTTTGGTTTCCTGTTGCAGAGGAAGAAAGAAGAAGAAGAAAAATCTGCAGAAATTGGGCGAAAATGCTGGTTTTTTGGCTGACTTTGGACCTGAATTTTCTCCCCCCTCAGATATCAAATTCGACTCTATTTATAGGCTGTGGAAGAGGGCAATCTTGTCTATGTTATGGAAAAATTGCAACCCTTGCTTCAGTTGGGAAGCATCTCAACTGTTCGCTCAAAGTGTGCACCTCGAGCTGCCAAATTTGGCAGCTCAAGGCTGCGAACTGCCCGAGGTGGCCACTTTGAGCCACTCAACGGAGCCGTTTTCTAACTTTTTCGACCCGACCGGACCATTCTCCGGGATAAAAGGGTTGCATGTGAACATGTTGGTGTAAGGTTTGTCGGATTTGGAGGCCACACGAGCCGGAAAACTCGCCTGGAAAGCAGCCACTCAGGCAGCGTTTTGAGGAAGAAAGTGAACAGTAAATTAAGGCACATTTTCCAAATTGGTCCCTGGTTCCGGATTTTCTCAATTAAATCCCTAATTGGCCCTTAAACTTCAATATTTATGCAATTAAGCCCCTGATTTGACTTAATAAATTCCTAAAAATCATAATTTGGCCCCAGAACTTTAATTTCTTCTAATTAAAGCCCAAATTGACTTAAAAATCAATTTTTTCTTGCAATCAAATCCTTTATAAATTCAAATAAAAATCCAATTAAGTCCATAAACATCCAAATTTGGGCTTCTACTCAAAATTTAAATTTTCCTTCTAAACAGGGCCCCCATCCTTCAAGAATATACTGTCCAAAATCCATCTTTGTATTTTTAACCTCCTTGACCAATTTTTCTGACCACTTTCTGAGCGCTTCTGCCTCCTGTTATTTTTCTAGCCTCTTTTGGCTATTTATTTTATTTATTTTTGTGGGGACCCAAAAATGGGTTACAACAATCTTTACCAATACACGCCCTCTACGTACGTGTTACCTTTTACCTCTTTTCCTCTTTTATAATTATTATGATTATTGCATTCCTAATAATTTGCAAGAAAGATGATGAACACTTTTTAGTCAATTCAAAATAACAAAATAAGGCTTGTTGAGGCTTTTCTCGATTAGGGATTAATTAACGAGAATAAGAAAATCCCCTTCAAATTATACAAAATTTATTATTAATCATCTATATATTTATTATTAATCATCTATATTGAATCATGGCTTATTTTATAGTATAAACAATGTTTGAAATAAAATTAATAAAAGATATTATACATAAGTAATGATGGGATCGTTTATAAAAATGACTAAATTAAAGTTTTTCAATTATATTTAAACATATTATAATTTTAATAAATGGGCTGTACATCATGTAAATTATAAAAGAATATTTATTTTTTCTGATATATATAACAAGTTAGATGATACTAACAAGAAAATAGGAATTAGTTTGAATAAATGATACTAGTTATATATCTAGAGAACAAGTTCGAAGAATAGAATGAAGTCAAATATTCTTAATAAAAAAGAAAAAAACACATAAAGAAATAAAATATGTTTTTAATCAATAAATATAAAAAGATGGATGAAAATATTGGAGAATAAGAAAGAGATAGATATAGAATCTGTTTGTGAAATTTCTAAGAACTTAATTACAATTATATTATAATTTCTTCCCTAAATTTATTCAAAATATAGTATTAGAATTACATAATGCTAGGTTTTAATATATAATTAAAAAGTATATAATAAAATTATTCCTTGATGCCCGCAGCTGCATCAAGGAAAAAACGTTTCAGATGCGAAAAATAAAGATAAAAGTGGAAAATAGAAGCGGAAAAAAAAATCTCAAATATCGACAAACATCCCAAATACAGATATCCTTAAATTTAACCCATTCTATTTTACATAAATAAATGATCAGATTAGGTGAAGAATCATTTGATGTTTCCATGAAACTTTGAAAGAATAATAAGGAATAACACTTTTGAGAGATTAAGATTAATTTTTTAAATCAGACATAATCAACTGATTGATTAATACAAACTAAAAATGATAAATAAATAAATATCAATCAATTTGATACAAATACAAAATGATGCAAGTAGAGGCTATCAGCGTATTCTTATGGCTTTCAGTTGTTTCCCCCCCTAAATTAAGGCGTTGAAAAATAGACCAATGAAGCGGTCTTTACGCTCAGTATGTCTCCCACGACAAAAACATTAATGCAATTAGTTAGTGCCTGCTGGAAAATTACTTCAAAAAACTTCATGGAACCACCAAAATAAGAAAGAAAACAAAAACATTAATAATGGTGAAAATAACCTGACATTATCAGTCGAGATAATTTAAGTTTTTTAAAAAAAAAAAAAATTATTTCACAGATAATTATAAATTAGCGTGTTATGGCGTCACACGTCAATTTAAGAGATCATTTTTTTAAAAACGTACTAGCAATCCAACACAAAGCCATCTAAAATATATATATATATATATATATATATATATATATATATATATATATATATATATTTACAAATAGTTATAGCATTTAACTATTTATGTAGGGTTTTTTTTTTTAAATATTTTTTATTTAAAAATGTTTTAAAATAATTCATTTCCGCTTGCATGTCATGCTCCTCCATTGTTTTTGCAGCCTGTCCCGTTCCAGTATCTGCACACCACGCACTGCCGCTGTTTCCAGTGTTTTTTCCGCGTTCCTCTGTGAATAAAAAAAAATGTTATTTTTTCTCGTTTAATTATTTAAATATTTATTCATGTAGTTTTGATGTTTGAAGTGTTTTTTTTTGGATTGCACGATGTAATTTATGTATTTGCACAATAGTTGTGTGATTTACATATATTTTATTTATATTGAATGATATTTTTCCATCCTACATTAACCATAATTCTATAGGTAGAATCACCTTCGAAGTGACTAAATCTGCTTTAATATATTTGAGATTCACTCAATGCCACTCTCATCGGTATTCTGAAAGCGAAGAGAAGAGTAGAAGCAATGTGATAGCTATACAGGTGAGACTTAATAATTTACAGGTGATAATTGTTTTTTAAAATATTTTTTTATTTGAAAATGTATTAATTTAATGTAAAATAATAAATAAAATTTTTTATTTTTTATTTTTTAAAAAAAATGTAAAAACAAAGAGGATATAATTAACCTCTTGATGTCACTATTAATTATTGATGTCGATTGATGCAAATGCTAACACCAACGAAGAATTAAGAGGCCAATAAGCCAAAGAAAGAAGACTCAACTGTACGTGGACAATTATGCTATTCGATGTGATATTGCAATTCAACTGCCAAGACACCACGGTTGATAGATGTAGATAGCAGTAATGAACAGGAAAAGTTAAAAAAATTAAAATATTTCATGTCTTCACAGTCGTTTAGAAAAGAAACAAGATCAAACTTTGGTTTCATTTCGTCAGTTGACTCCAAGTCAATGTCTAAATCTCCTCTTTTATGCAACGAAGATTAATTTGGCATGCTAGGATTTCAAACTGGGTCACCCAGCGAAGGTATAGATTTTATTGGACGACAATCATATTAATAAATATGGGATGACAAAGATCACAAACTTAATCAATTCAACCGTACTCCAAAGAACACTCATACTCCAATATCAGCAACCACCACGAAAGTTACCAATTAATTCTTTGACAATTATTGCATTGCTAATAATTTGCAAGGACATATATATACTTTCTAACCGATACACCTGCTTTTAACTATACTCAATCTGCACCTACCACGAAATTACCAAATAAGTAAATTCTAGGTCAATATTTACCTATACACGCTTAAGAAATTTGCAAAAAAGAATATTCTTTCTCTGAAAAGGGCTTAAGAAAACCCTAAGCATTGTAGATAATCTCTTATAGGAATCTCTTTATTAAATAATCAAATATCAAAGTCTATTTCCAAATACACAGTTTATATATATAAAAAATAGAAACAACTAAATAGAAAAATTATTATTTTTTAAATAGAAAAGGTTGAAAAGCTTGATAATATTAAGAAATAAAAATATAAAAATAATTCTTTTTAAATAAAAAAATATAAAAAATTCCACCCGAGGCTGTAATTAACAGATTATCTGATGGAAAGATGATGAGCATTTTTTAGTGAATTAAGTTCAGTTTTTTTAAAAAAAACAAAATAAGGTTAAATTGATGATTAATAATGAATTTTGTATACTTTGCACAGGATTTTCTTATTCTCGTCAATTAATCTTAAAGCGAGGTTCCAAGATAAGCCTAAAAAATATTTATTATTGATCAACAATATTGAATAATGGCTTATTTTCTAGTATAAATTATGTTTGAAATAAAATTGATAAAAGAGTACATGATACACTATTAATGATGGAATCGTATATTTTGAGACTAAATTAAGATTTTTCAATTACCTTTAAATATATTATGGTTTTAATAGGTGGACAATGCATCCTTTGAATTTATTACAAGTAATGTGTAATTTAAATTATAAAAAATATTTTATTTTTCTGATATACATGATAATAATAAATTAGATGATAGTAACAAGAAAATAGGAATTAGTTTGAATGAATTGTACTAGTTCATATTATGATATATCTGGCGAAGAAGTTCGAAGAATAGAATGAAAAAGAACAAAAAAGAAAACACAAAAAGAAATAAAATATGTTTTTAATAAATATAAAAGATGGATAAAATTAGAGAACAAGAAAGAGATATATTTGTAAAATTTCTAAAAACTTCCTCTTACTAACATGCTGTAATTTCATAGTTTAACTCATATTTTATCATGAGGGGATGCCGAATAGATCTACAAATCAAAAATGATTTAAAATAATTAAGAGTGCATCCATAGTCTTACAGCTACTACTAAAATAATCAGTATGAGTGAGAAAGAAAGGAAGCATCTTTCTTGTGTCCTTTCCCTTCTTTACATGGCTTACCTGATGAAAAAAGCAAACACCCCATTTTGATATTCAATCAGTATGATTGAGAAAGAACGACAGGGCAAGGTTTGTTGAGGCTTTTCTTGGAACCTGGCTCCTTGCTTTTTTTAACGCGTGGACCCAGCACTTGTTGCCACCAAATTCCTTCCTCAATATTTACCAGCACTACACGCTTGAGAAATTTCCTTGCTTTTTTTTTCCTCTAGGTATTGTATATTTTGAACTAAATTGAGGTTTTTTAATTATTACTTTAAAATATATCATGGTTTTAATAGTTGGACGGTATATTATATAAATTATTAAAAAAATATATATTTTTATTATATATGTAGTAATAATAAATTAGATGATAATAACAAAAGAATAGGAATTAGTTTGAATAAATAGTACCAGTTCCTATTATGATATGCATAGAGAAGAAGTTGGAAGAATAAAATGCAGTCAAATATTCTTAATGAAAAAAAAACACAGAAATAATTAAAATATTTTTTTAATAAATATAAAAGATGGATGAAAATATTAGAGAACATGAAAGAGATATATAATCTCTTTGTAAGATTTCTAAGAACTTAATTACAATTACATTATAATTTCTTCCTTAAATTATTCAAAATATATATTATTCTAGGTTTTAATGTAATTAAAAAGGAAGTATTTGCAAGAAAGCTAAAGAATTGAATTTTTTAATTTTTAAAATTATAATTTAAAATTGTAAGAAAAATAATCAATTGTTTTTAAAAATAAAACATCAACTATATATATAATAGCTAAATCTATTAAGATAAATCGAAAATAACTAGTAAAATCAATGACTTATATTGACGAGTGTGTCTATATATATATATAGGAACTGCTAATTCGATTTGAA
This sequence comes from Populus alba, assembly GCF_005239225.2. Taxonomy (NCBI): domain Eukaryota; kingdom Viridiplantae; phylum Streptophyta; class Magnoliopsida; order Malpighiales; family Salicaceae; genus Populus; species Populus alba. The sequence continues at coordinate 3,101,016 of NC_133302.1, read as the reverse complement.
TATGTTATTTGATTAGTCTAATTCATGATTTGCATTGACTCAAAATTACCACTAGAAATTCCTAGTTTCGTGGTGCTTTTCTCGGCCTGCAAATGAATATAAAGCATATCCTTTTATCCTATATAAAAAAATACAATTAACCTTTTTATCTTTTATAATTATAATTATTGCATTGCTAATAATTTGCACGAAAGAATATTCTTTCTCTGAAAAGGGCTTGAGAAAACCCTAAGTATATTATATAATCTTTTACAGGAATCTCTTTATTAAATCATCAAAATATCAAAGTCTGTTTCCAAAGACTATGAGTACAGTTTATATATAGAAACAACCAAATATAAAATTATTATTTTTTAAATAGAAAAACCAGAGAGCTTGATAATATTTAATAAAAAAAATAAAATAGAAAAATTATTCCTTTTTAAGTAGAAAAAAATTATAAAGATTTTAATAATACTAAATAAGAAAAAAAAAAATCTGAGAAAATATTTATTATCCCAATAGTTCTTATATTAAAATCTCATTTATCATATGTTATATCTATCAAAATAATAATAATAATAATTTGTGACGTGAACTAAAGCTATATGCAAAAACTAGAAAAAACCCGGTAGAAGACCTGTTTTGTTTTTTTAAAAAAAAACATTTCTAGCTAGAGACCTTTTTTTATATATATATTTTTTTATTGGTTACTAAACCATTTCAAAGTTTACTATATAAATACTAGAAGAATAATTTGTGACGTGAACTAAAGCTATATGCAAAAACTAGAAAAAAACCCGGTAGAGACCCGTTTTGTTTTTTTTCAATTTTTTTTTCTAGCTAGAGACCTCTTTTTTTATATATATATTTTTATATTGGTTACTAAACCATTTCAAAGTTCACTATATAAATACTAGAAGAATATTTTATTTTTTCAATGTGGAATAAAAAAATCATTTTAGTTTTAAATACCTCAATTTAAAAGAATAAAACAATATCTTTTTAATATGAGATAAAGAAACCTTTTGAAATAATCTTTTAAACTTTATTATATGCAACATGTATAACCTATATTCATATGAATTGTTTTCTTTAATTTTTTTCATATGAAATATTAAAAATTAAATATATATTTTTTTAGTTGACTCGGGTCAATCCGTGTAACTCGAGATTTTATTTTTTAATTGGGTCAATTTTAGGTTGGGTTCGATAACTATGAGTAAATTTATTGAAAAAAACTTAATTATTTTTGTTTTTTATAAAAATGAAAGGTAAAGAATTAAATTATGACATATATGACTAATTATTGACATACTCTTATTACAAACACAAAACTTTACGTCACTTCATGATACCCATGTTTTCAACGCTTTACACTGCTTTAATAAATTGTTACAGTAAAAGCACAGAGAGGAACGGTTCAAGAAAAAACAATAATGGAGTTGAAGCAAAATCTGTGTTTGATTTTTTCTTTTTTGTGTTTTCGGTACATTGGTCAACAATAGCTTGGAAGAGTTTGGAATCAGTAACACGTGGACTCAGTTGTTGTGGAAACTTTGCAGAGGATCTGCACTCTGCAGGAAGAAAAATGATTTTAATAGATGTACTGTACAACATTTGAATTTATTAAAAGTAACGTGTAATGTAAAGTATGTACTGTACACCTGCTTTCAACGTTTTACACTGCTTTTAGTCGTAAAAAAAAAAAAAATATTAGATGCTATAAAACAAGATATATACAATTTAATTTGAGAGTGTAATAGATATTATATTTCAAAAAAATTTTGAAATATATTAAAATATTACTTTTTTTAAAAAAATAATTTTAATATCATATATTAGAACAATAAAAAATAATAGTAATTTAAAACAATAAAAAAATTTCAAAATCTTTTTAAAAATATAATTTTACTGGACTCCAAAACACACCCATGCTCCCTCACCGACCACCACGAAATTACCACTCTAAATTACAGCTCAATAATTTATTTTAGCAATTATTGCTTGCTCTTGGACAATCATTGCTTTGCTAATAATTTGCAAGAAACTTTCTCAATTTCCTTCTATTTTTTTAGTGAATTCAAATTAACAAAAAAATAAGGTTTCTTGAGGCTTTTCTTGTAACCTCGTTCTCGTTCTGGGATTAATTAGCGAGAATAAGAAAATCCTAGGCAAATTATACAAAATTTATTATTAATAATCAATATTTATTTTTCATCATCAATATTGAATAATGGCTTATTTTCTAGTATAAAAATAAATAAATTGAGGTTTTTCAATTACCTTTAAACATATCATAGTTTTGGACGGTACATCTTTTGAATTTATTATAAAAAAAACATGTAATGTAAATTATAATTTTTTTTTCTTATATACATAGTAATAATAAATTAGATGATAGTAACTATAAAAATAGGAATTAGTTTGATAAGTTGAACTCCACGATCAGTGGAGATATCAAGTTTTTTATATATAATATTATAGTTTTATTGATGAAGTGAGACGAGTTTAAATTTTATAATTTTTACACTTATACTATACTATAGGAATGCAGTTATGTGGAAAAAAAAAAAAAAAGGTTTAGTGATAACTGCTTAGCCCAAGAGTTTTCAATAAAACGCAGCCGCAGCCGCAGAGCCAAACGGGCTCTTAATCTCCTGCTCATTGCCTGCAGCTAAGCTTCGGCAGCCACCAAGTTGCAATTAAGGTAAGCTGTCCACATGCATGTTCTTCCTTTTCAAGCTAAGCGCAGGCATTTTTGGCTACATTTACTTAGTCACTGTTATTTATAAAACTTCTTAGTCCAAGTCAATAAAAGCTTAGCAGTAATTAATTTGATACAATAACCTTTACTTATTTTTCAAGTTTCATAGAATAGTAGTGGAATAAATTTTTTGTAATTGGTAAAATACCTCATGCTAAGCTAACAAATAATTAATAACACAAGAAAGGACGGAAGTTAACTACAATAAATATTTTTTTGAAAAACGGAGCCACAATACGAGGAAATTTTTTCACTTATCAATGAAATATTACTTCTCCTCTAAATGAATAGAAATAATTTAATTGATTACTGATTACTTGGAAGAAGAAAGCGTATCCCTTGGAAGAAGAAAGCGTATCCTTTCTCACTTATAAAAGTAGTTTGAAGTATCATTAAACCGGACAAAAATAAACAACCGGTAATAATATAGTTAAGATGACAAAAAATTGTTTAAGAAACCAATTAATCTTAAAAAAACAAAAAAGAAACATGCCATAAAAAAAAGTATTGTTTAAAGGAACGCAAAAATGCACTCCAAGTATGAAGTGTTTTATTGTTATAAAGTTTTTCAAACTTAAAATATATAGAGAGAGAAAGAAAAAGAAAAAAGAGCAAAAGGAAACAGCCCCCGTCTTTCATGTTCCCTTTCCCTTCTTTACACGGCCTACTCCATGAAAAAGCAAACACGGCTTAAAGATAAAATAGCTTTGATTTACAACCACGCCTTGAAGGGCCTGGAATATAGGACCAGGAAAAATTCATGTATCTATTACTAGACACAATTAATTGTACATTGCTATAATAAAATTACGTATTTATTTTTAAGTGGGAAAAAATTAAGCCATGAGGCCAGGGGTTCTTTGGTCTTTACCTATTTTCGTTTTGGCCACCGAATTTTATTTTATTTTTCAATAAAAGAGAAGGTTTTGTATAATTATTAGATAATTGAAATCATCACTAACTCCTTTGTTCATTTTCTTCTTTTTTTTATTACCCTTAGCATGATACACAGAAAAGAAGGGTTCAAGAGAGAACAATAATGGAGGGGAATCAAAATCTTTGTTTGATTTTATGCTGTGTTTTTTGGTACATTGATCAACAATAGCTTGGAAGAGCTTGATACCAATAACCTTTTTGACCTCAATAATTAATGTTAACGCGTGTATCCAGTTGTTGTGAAAACTTTACAAAGGATCTGCAGGAAGAAAAATGAAATTTGCTTGGTTGTTTGGTCTGTACTTGAAAAAAAATAAAAGGAAAGCACTATTTTTGTAAATAGTGGTTTGCGAGGGGTATAATAAATCTTCCCTGTGAGATCACAATAATCTAATGATAACTAAATAAAATAAATTATAAAATTTAATTTTTAATCAAATTGATATTAAAAAATAAAATTAAAAGAAAAAAAACTAATTAAAAAAACAAAATCTGAATCAACTGAGTTAACTTATCAAACCTAAGATTCGTATCATGAGAGTATGATAACTAAATATATAAAAAAAATTAATATTAATGAAGAACAAAAAAAATTAATTATAAAGAAAAAATAAAGAAAAAAGCAAAAAATAAAAACATTATAACCGAAAAATATCAGTTTTAGTTATCAATCCAATTTTAGCAAAATCAAGGATCCAATAATTGGCCTCTGTAACATAGTTTGTATTGTGAGCCAATCTGAGCTAGGACTTGAAACAAATGTTGTATACTGTTTGAACTGTCACTTTGCTTATCTATATTAATTAGAAAAGGCCTCCACCCTCGTAGGTTTTTATTATAATAAAATAATATCTATGGATTAATTTTGGTATAATTTAAGAAAGTAAGTCCTTTAATCAGATTTTAGATTGAACATCCTCAAAATAATATCCTTACTGCGCTATAAAGCTGATATTGCTGTTGATAGCTTTAGCTGGGTTGATCTCTTTGGTTTATCTCTATCATTCTGGGCAAAAGATGATTTTCACGCAGTTATAGCTCGTTATGGCTGTTTGATTGGAATTGATAATGCTAAAAGCACTTTTACATATTTGACAGCAGCGAGGGAAGGGTGTTAGACTATATATGTTTGACAGTATGGTAGCGATTGTTTTTCAAATAACTTTTCATACCGAAATAAATGTCAATAATATTTTTATTTTATTTTTTAAAAATTAATTTTTTATATCATTACATTTAAAACGATCCAAAACATACGAATCGTATTAAATTTTATCAAAACAAAATTTGAATTTTATAAGAATATAGTTGAATCGCATTCCAAACGGTTCCTTAATATGCAGAACTGGAAGGAGATTATTTTCGACGAGAATAGTATTGACCATGTTGTTTCATTGTCGGTTGAAAGCACTTAATGTATGTTTCCGGAGATTATTGCGGTGGGATATGTTCTGGCAGCTAATGCAATTCACAATGACCTTGGTCCTTCAGATCATTACCTATTTTGGTTCTGGTCACAAAACTTCATTTGTTTTCAATTACATCCTTGTAAGTTCTGTTAACACGGTTCTATTTGTTGTTATCCACTTCGATTTTCATGTTCTTGCATATAACATATATCTTTAAATATTCCTACATTAAATTAGAAATCAATTTTTTTTAACCCTCCTAACCCAGTTGCTATTATGGCTAGTTCTCCACTTGCATGTTCTTTCTTTTCAATCGTGGCATCGGTCTTTAGCTACACTTACTTAGGGAAACACTTACTTAGTCCCTGTTATTTATAAAGCTTCTAATTTAGTTCAAGTCAATAAAAGCTTAGCAGTTTGATACAAAAGCTCATGGCCAAGTAAGAGATGTTTATTTTGGATGTAACAAATATTTATATTGGAACATAATATTCATCTCTCAAATCCCTAATCCAGTTGATCATATAAATAATTGTTTTAATTAATAACTATAAGAAATAAAACCCCTTACTAGTTGATTACTTGAATAAAAACTCAAGATTGTCGAGCAGAGTAAATAAATTAATTAACCGGGATTACTAAAGGAGTTATTTGCCAGGATTGAGTTATATAACAGTTTCGTAGAATATTAGTGGAATAATGTTTTTAATATTTAAAATTTTAAAAAATACAGTGTAGCTGTTTTGTATAAATTATAAAGTAAAAGCACAGAGAGAATAACGGTCCAAGACAGAACAATAATGGAGGACCTCAATAATGTTAACGTGTGGGACCCAGCTGTTGCATCCGTGTTCCAGCTCAATATTTACCATGCTCAATATTTACCATTACTACACGCTTGAGAAATTTCTCTCCGTACTGTAACCTTTTACCTTTTATAATTATGATTATTGCATTGCTAATAATTTGCAAGAAAGATGATGACCTTTTTTTAGTGAATTAAGTTCAATTTGAGAAAATCCTTTGCAAATTATACAAAATCCTGCTTTAAGTTCTTGGAAGCTCGCTCTGGGATTAATTAGCAAGAATAAAAAAATTCTGTGCAAATTATATAAAATTTATTATTAATCTTCGATATGATATTTATTATAGGTCATCAATATTGAATAATTATTTATTTTCTAGCATAAACTATGTTTGAAATAAAATTGATAAAAGACATGATTACACAATTATTGATGGGATCGTATATAAAAATAATTAAATTGAGATTTTTTAATTATCTTTAAACATATCATGGTTTTAATCATAAACAATACATCATGTAAATTATAAAAAATATTTATTTTTCTGGTATATATATAGTAATAACAAATTAAATGATAGTAACAAGAAAATAAGAATTAGATTGAATAAATGATACAAGTTCCTATCATGATATATCTAGGAAGAAATTCAAAGAATAGAACAAAGTCAAGTATTCTTAATAAAAAAAGAAAATAAAAAAGAAGAGACATAAAGAAATAAAATATGTTGTAATGAATATAAAAGATGGATGAAAATATTAGAATAAGAAAAGAGATATAGAATCTGTTTGTAAGATTTCTAAAAACTTAATTACAATTACATTATAATTTCTTCCTTAAAATTATTCAAAATATAGTATTAGAATTACATAATGCTACGTTTTAATATATAATTAAAGAGTCTCTACTGAACCAAATAATAAAATGTTGTATAACTCTCTTTTGGATGAATTGTTAACGGAGGAGGGACTGTTTTGGTCCCTGTCTTGGCTGATTTTATTTGAATATATTATTTGATTAGTCCATTTATAGGTTGACTCTACTATTCCTGCCTTGCATGCATTGACAGTAAATTTCACTAGAAATTTCAAGTAATTTACACAGGAAATTTCCTGGTGATAAACCTGGAATCTGATTTTCAACTTTCGTAGGCACTAAAAGTCCCAAACTTCAAGAATTTCTCTTCTTTTTTCCTTTGTATTTCTCATTTTCTTGGCATGCGCGCAGCTGCTTCATGGGAAAAACGTTTCAAATGCGGAAAATATAGATAAATGTGGAAAATAGAAGCGGAAAAAAAAAATCCCTAATAAAGATATCTTTTCGTCCCTTGGTATCGTGTGGATATTATTTCAGAAAATCAATTCAACCGTACTCCAAAGAACACTCATACTCCAATATCAGCAACCGAAAGTTATCACTCTAAATTCCAGCTAAATAATAAATATTGTGTTTTAAAATATTTTTTACTTTAAAAATATATTAAAATAATATTTTTATTATTTTTAAAATTTATTTTTGATATTATTACGTCAAAACTATATAAAAAAATATTTTTCAGAATATCAATTCAACCGTACTCCAAAGAACACTCATACTCCAATTTCAGCAACGACCACGAAAGTTACCCCTCTACATTCCAGCTCAATAATTTGTTCTTTGACAATTATTGCATTGCTAATAATTTGCAACGAAACATACTTTTAACTATAAGAGTCTGTTTGATATTTTTCCAACTTTTACTATTTTACTTCAAAGTTTCAATAATTGTTTTTTCATTACATATTCTTTCCAACGTGTAATAATTCGGAACCACTCGCAATAAATAAAGCCAGCAAAGGCAGATGTGTTTGTCTATATATACATTTCTCCGATTCAATAACTTCAGTTGCAAAACTTCTCTCTCCGATTGCTGCAATTTCATAGCTAACTCTTTGTTATACAGAGGTATAGCCAACTCTTCTTTGCTTCTTTCTTGTTTTAATTTCATGTCTTTACCAATAACAAAAATGTGAAAGCTTTGGTTGTTTTATGTTTAACTTCAGTTGCTCTTGTCTTATGCTTTCTCATTATTAAGCTTAAATTGCTAATTGATTGTTCCTTCAATTCTGCAGCTGAAATGGCAGAGCCAGAGTCTTCTCGTTCTATACCAGAAGGGGACTATGATGTCTTCTTGAGCTTTAGAGTAGAAGATACTCGCAAGAAGTTTACTGGTCATCTATATGCTGCCTTAGATGATGCAGGAATCCGCACTTTTCTAGATGATAATGAACTTCCTAGAGGAGAAGAAATCTCCGAGCATCTCCTCAAGGCAATTCGAGAATCAAAGATATCCATAGTTGTCTTCTCAAAAGGATATGCTTCTTCTAGATGGTGTCTCAATGAACTTGTAGAGATTCTGAAGTGCAAAAGGAAAACCGGTCAGATTGTTCTTCCTATATTCTATGACATTGAGCCTTCAGATGTGAGAAAACAGACTGGCAGTTTTGCAGAGGCATTTGATAAGCATGAAGAGCGTTTTGAAGAGAAGTTGGTGAAGGAGTGGAGAAAAGCTCTTCAGGATGCCGGAAACCTATCTGGATGTAGTCTCAATAATATGGCAAATGGGTATGCCTTTTTTCCAAATTTATTGAGCCAATATACTTTACATTTTTCAACGTGAAACAATAAAATACTTAATTGATTCGCTATCAATGACTTGCTTTTGTCTATGAGCAGGCATGAAGCAAAATTTATCAGAGAGATTATCAAGGATGTGTCGAAGAAATTAGAACCCAAGTACTTTGTTCGTGAGCACCTCGTAGGTATGGATCGGCGTGCTCGCAATATTTATGACTTTCTAAGTACTGCAACAGATGATGTACGCATTGTGGGCATACATGGGATGCCAGGAATAGGAAAGACGACTATAGCACAAGTTGTATTTAATCAACTCTGCAATGGATTCGATGGAAGCTGTTTTCTTTCGGATATAAATGAAAGATCAAAACAATTTAATGGTCTTGTTGATTTACAAAAGCAACTTCTTCATGATATTTTAAAACAAGATGTTGCCAACATCAATTGTGTCGATAGAGGAGAGTTTCTGATCAAAGATCGACTTTGTCGCAAAAGAGTTCTTGTTGTTGCTGATGATGTGGCTCGTCAGGACCAGCTAAATGCTTTGATGGGAGAGCGAGGTTGGTTCGGTCCCGGAAGTATAGTAATAATTACAACAAGAGATTCAAATCTTCTTCGTGAAGCAGATAAAACATATCAGATCGAAGAATTGAAACCAGACGAGGCCCTTCAGCTTTTCAGCTGGCATGCCTTTAAGGACTCCAATCCAGCAAAAGATTATAATGAGCTTTCGAAGAAAGCCGTTGGTTACTGTGGAGGACTTCCTTTAGCTCTTAAGGTTATAGGAGCTCTTCTGTACAAGAAAAACAGAGGTAGATGGGAACGTGAAATTGACAACTTGAGCAGAATTCCAAACCAAGATATTCAATCTCTGTATCTATTTTTAAAAAAATATTTTTTAAATATTTTTAAATCATTTTAATATATTAATATTAAAAATAATTTTTATAATTTTTCTTAAACATAAAGTTTAGCCTGCAGATCTTCCGCTGATCCCATCTCATTGTTGTATGCATCCAAGCTAAGCCAATTCAAGAAAGAAGATTTGAAGAATACCACCAGCAGCAGCAGTAATACATTAACATAACAGCATTATGGCAGGATGAGGGACGACCTCAGTGCAAGGTCGGAGACATGTTCAAGGCTTGGGTGCGCTATAATCTATATTAAGATTTTATTAATATTTTTTGACTAGTTTTATATAAAAAAATTATAAATTCTTAATTGAGTTATTAAAAAAATTTAAAATTTACGTGGAGCCTTCTAATATTATGTTTTAATTTGGATTAAAATTTCAGATTATTTTGAAAAATTCAAAATTTGATAAAAAATCACAATTTAACTAGTTTTATGTTATTAAGTGTAATTTTCAATCCAACCATTAGATTGAACTGGAATTTTATGAGAGATCTTAAAATATATTGAATAAAATATAGTTAAAATTTTATGGGTGAACAGAGTTTGATAGTGCTAACAAAAAAAAACCATCAAATAAAAACAAATCAAAGAATAAAATGATTATTTCCATTAAAAAGTAAAATAAATTAATTCTTCCTTCATTTTATACGTTGCCATCCTTACATTAGAGTACACTCCCATATGCGTTGTGGCAGCGGTTTGCCCTGTTATTGTTCTCATTTCTCTTATTGTTGAAAGATCCCTTCGCTTCCTTGGAAAAGACATTCCAAGTGTGCAGTGTTGATTGTCATAAGGTTTTTCAAACTTCCAATATTGTGAGAGAAATTAAAAGGAGCAAAAGGAAACAACCAGTGAGGACAGTATCCTCCAGCTCATCAGATCCCACGAAAGGAACGCTAAAAGACATTCCCTTTCTTGTCATAAAGTTTTTCAAACATCCAAGAGAGAAATTAAAGAAAAAAAAAAAAAAAAAGCAAAAGGAAACAATCCCCACCCCATCTTTTCTTGTTCCCTTTCCCTTCTTTACATGGCTTACTCAATGAAAATAAAAGCACTAATGCACGTTCTCCACAACCTACCCCCAATTTCACCACTATATAAATATCATGGAAAACAAGATAAAAAGAAATCTTTTAGTACATATATAAATATATATTATGGAATTAACATGGTATCGGAGTATCTGTGAAGTATTGCTGGGAAGTCATAATTTTTTGACACGCCTAATCAGAGTCTTTTTTTGGAGAAGAAAGAAGCCAGGCTATGAAAATAGGTTTGTGGAAATTTACATCAAAATTAGCAGTAGAAATTCCTAGTTTCGTGGTGCTTTCTCGGCCGGAAAATGAATATAAAGCATATCCTTTTAACCTCATTTCAATATCCTTGCTTTACTCTCCAGCTAACCTGATACATATGAGTCTCAAGACATATGGCCATTGATAGAAAGATGTGTTGAAGCAAAATCTTTTTTTAATTATCTGTAGCGACCTCAATAATTTTGTCAATCTGCACCTACCATGAAATTACCAACACGTAAATTCCAGCTCAATATTTGCCAATACGAGCTTGAGAAATTTCCTTGCTTTTTTTTTTTTTTTTCCCTATACGTGTTTCCTTTTTATCTTTTATAATTATAATTATTGCATTGCTAATAATTTGCAAGAAATAATATTCGTTCTCTGAAAAGGGCTTGAGAAAACCCTAAGCATAGTATATAATCTCTTATAGGAATCTCTTTATTAAATCATCAAAATATCGAAGTCTGTTTCCAAAGACTACGACTACAGTTTATATATAGAAACAACCAAATATAAAAATTATTATTTTTTAAATAGAAAAACCAGAAGAGCTTGATAATATTTAATAAAAAAAAATAAAATAGAAAAATTATTCCTAAGTAGAAACAAAATTATAAAAATTTAATAATACTGAATAAGAAAAATTAAAATTTCTAAACTAAATTTTTAAAAAAAATAACTGAGAAAATATTTATTATCCCAATAGTTCTTATGTTAAAACCTCGTTTATCATATGTTATATCTATCAAAAAATAATAATAATAATTTGTGACGTGAACTAAAGCTATATGCTAAAACGAGAAAAAAACAAATGTAAGAAAAACAAAATTCAGCTGTGATTAACAGATTAACGATCGATGGAAAGATGATGAACATTTTTTTGTAAATTAATTTCAATTTAAAATAACTACAAAGAAGTTAATTAGGATTTCTTCCTTGAAATTATTAAAAATATAGTATTAGAATTATATAATGCTAGGTTTTAATATATAATTTTTAATATTGTTAAAGAGTCTCTCTTGAACCAAATAATAAAGATATTATATAACTCTTTTGTATGAATTGTAAATCTAGGGACAGTTTTGGGTTTTCCAATCAGAACTTTGGACTAAAATTAATAACAAAATAAGGACCAAAGATAACAGTGTGTAAATATAGGGACCAAAAATAATACAACTGCACTAACTGTAGATTTCACTTAGAATTTCTAGTAAATTACAAAGGAAATTTCTTGTGCTTTTTCACGTACATGAATTGAAAAACTATCGTTGATTGACTGACTTGCATTGACTGACTTGCTAAGTATTTGCTGCTTGAATTTCCTAGTAATTTAGAAGGAAATTTCCTTGTGCTCTCTCTTGTACATTATTAGAAAAGCTGTCATTATCTGATTGATTTGCAAAAGTATTTGCAAGAAAGCTAAAGAATTAGAGTTTTTAAAATTTTTAAATTATTAAAAACATCTAATTATTTTTTTAAAAAAATCAAGAATAAAACATCAACTATTTATATAATAGCTCAATTAATCTAATAAAATAAATGGGAAATAACTAGTAAATAATCCAAAAAATAATTAGAAAATAAATATATTTACTTAATATGATTTGAGTATGTTTTCTATCTTGATTAACTGACTTGCTAAGTATTTATTAAGCATAAACGAACTTTACTCTAAAAGTCTGTTTGATATTTTTTTGTACTTTTACTATTTTACTTCAAAATTTCAATTCTATATTCTTTACAATGTATATGTTATTTGATTAGTCTGATCATAGGATATGTTAAGCATTGACTCGAAATTACCACTCAAAATTCTAGACTGGAAACTGACTTAAATGTCGGCCACCAACCTCTTTTGCTTGATCTATGGAGAGAGAATCAGGGTAGAAAATGTGTTTTCTTACTTGAAGATCACGAAAAATACGCTCAAGATTATAGGAAGGTGTTTTTTGTTTGCTAGGAGGATCAATTGGTAGCTGGGATTGGGATGAAATGAGGAGAAAAGAGTCAGCTTTCCATATATGTTTAAGGAAACCCAGATTTCTGTAAATTTTAGGGACAAAGCAATGTCATTTTCGTTTTTCTTTAAATATCAAAATTTGTTCTCCCCTTTTCTAGGCAAAACGCACCATTTCAAACATTATAAAAAGGAGTCGTTTTGCTTTAGGTTTTCTTCATTTGGAATAATGCTAAACACACCGTTTGGAACTATGCTAAACGCACCATTTTAACACCTTTTTTGCTTCGGTCCCTAGACTTTCAATTCTTTTATGTTGATCAATTTTCAACTCTTTTCTGTAATTTCTTTTAATTTGCTATTGACCGAATTATAATATCACCTTTAATTTGGTTTCTTTCATTTTAGTCATTGATTCTTCCAATCTTCATTTTTAAGCCAAATGGATTCCCAACTTCATTTTGTTTTCAATTAAACCTCAAATTAATTTTTAAAATTCGTTATTAATTTCTAACTCTATCTCCTTGAACTTCTAATTTCTAATTGCAGCCAAATTAAACTAATTTAAGTTTTTTTTTTAATTCAACCCTTAATTATTATCTAAAAATTTTCAAGCTCAATTTTTACATGTAATACTTAATTATTGGTCCTATTTCAATCTCAGCTATATTTTATTATTATTTATTATTATATTATTATTATTATTATTATTATTATTATTATTATTTGTGTATTTTTTCTAATTATTTCCACTACAAGATTTCACAGTTTTACCGACGGAAATATTCCGTCGGTGTGTGATAGAACGTTCGTCGGTAAAGTATTTACCGACTATATTACCGACGGAATACGCCCGTCGGAATACCTTTTGTCGGTGATTCCACATTCCGTCGCTATATCGGTCGGTAATACAAAAAAACATTTACCGACGGTTTTACCGACGGACCGTGCGCGCCAAAAAAAAAAAGTTTCCCGCTTGGAATATACCGACGGAATATTTTCCGTCGGTGTTATGTAAATACCGACGGACTATATCCGTCGGCAAAAGTGTCGGTGATATTTCATACCGACCGAATAAATCCGTCTGTAAATTCGTCGGTATTTTTATACCGACGGATTATTTCCGTTGGTGATGGGATGGAATACCGCAGACACTGTCCAATGCCGACGGATTTTTTCCGTCGGTAAATCCCTATGTAATTTGTTTTTTTAATTATTTAGAAAAAATAATATAAATTAATAGTAATACAAACCAATTATGCAAATACAATTTATATTAAGCAACAAAAACTCAAAGTTAAATAATATTCATTACAAAATGAATGTGTTTAAAAAAAAAACAATTAATATAAAGGTGGAGGAGGAGGGTGGGATTTTTTTTTTTTTTTTTTTTTTGAAAATTTCGGCAGAGTTTCCTCTGTTTTTGTTGGTACCAAGTTATCGACAACACTTCTAATATATATCATTGTGACTTCCATCTTGATCCAATCATCCTGGATCACATTTCAATCATCAAACAATAACGCAATACTTACTTATCAATTAATAATCAACATAAATGTACTCCCAAAGCAACCCAAAGGATAAACAAATTCATCACAAACATAATAAATGCTAACTAACTACATAAATACAACATTAAGATTAAGAGTCATATTATGTTTATAATAAATCTTATCTTATCATTTTGAAAATGATTTGATCATACTAATAACTATACATATATATATATATATATTACATCCACTACCTATTAACACATTCTACTTGATTTTTTGCATCACAAAAGGATTTACATTGAAAGTAAAGACATGATATTACATTCCAAAATGGTAATTCATAAACAGGAGAATTCCTACATATAACGATCTGCATCACCTCGTGGCATACCTGTTTCAACAACAACCATATTAATTAACTTTCTCATTATATTAATCTAATATTAAATAATTACTCTTAGCCTTTGAAATTTAGTACTTCCACTTCAATCTAATTTACTCCTATAATTTACATAATCTTTTTAGGATTTAAAAATCCCACTAATTCCTCTTAATTACCAAATACATCTAACACTTCCATATAGATACCCAAAATTCATTTTTTTCCTTCCTCGGTTACCAATAAACCCAGTAATTCCATTCGAATTACCTATCATCCAGCTAACCTCTTTTGTTAGCCAATCAATCCGGTAATTCCATATGAATTACTCCTTATCCAGTTAACCTATTTGTTAACCAATAAACCCGGTAATTCTCTTTATTACCCAAAAATCTGACTAACCCATTTCGGTTAGCAAAATCAATCCGGTAATTCCATATGAATCACCCAGTATCCGGCTAATCTCTTTTGTTAGCCAATCAATCCGGTAATTCCATTCGAATTACCTAGCATCCGACTAATCTCTTGTATTAGTCAAACAATCCGGTAATTCCATACGAATTACCCCATATCCGGTTAACCTCTTTGTTAACCAATAAAACCGGTAATTTCACATAATCATAACTCAAATTATTCATTTGCTCCATTCATTTAATATCAATTAAATAAGCAACATAGATAATTAGGAAAACTAAAAATTACAAAATGAGGTGACGAATTCACCTACCTTCTGTTCGGGATGACCCAGCTCCTCCTGTCTGATAACCAGCTCCAGACACAGCTCCTGAATCAATCAAGTGTCATTATATCATTAGTCCATCAATATTTTTTTTTCTTATGTGCCGAAACATAAAGCACATAATATTTTTATTAGTAATTTGTTCTAATAAAAATTCATTCTCAAATATAACATCATTATTTTACATACAACCTCATATTTAACTCAAGTTACTTCTTTGTTTTCTCTATGTTCATAATTCCTCCATCGAATAATTCTTCTATTCTTTATACCCTCACATCATATTATTTATTTTATTTAAATACTATATTCAAACACAATCTAGGCATCTTGTCTTCATATTTTCTTTTAACTAGTTTATTTCTCTTTTAATTTGAATTTACATATTATTATTATTATTATTTTCTCAACTTAAATGCTATCTCTTCATTGAGTCTTTCTTACATTTTCATTTATCATGATTAAACATGGTTTTTTCTAAACATTAACATCAAAACTCATTCTCCCATTTTTATTTTTTTTTCCCTTCATTGGCCGAATGTGATGGTTCTTTTTCCTCCCCAAATCTTTCTTCATTTACTTGTTATTTCAACTTGTTTTCATTCTATTCCTCTTCAATTTCATCATTTTCCCTTCCCCTCCTAATTCCCCAAATTCACATAAGAACCCTAAGTTCAAAAATCTAGGATTTAAGGGAAACTAAGATAAAGTTCCATGAAATTACTTCCTAATTTAATCAAATAAGCTTAGGAAAAACATCTAAATCAACATTAAATCCAAACTTCTCATGCTTACCTATTGCTTTTCTTCCAATTTCTCTTCTCTTCCAAGGTTAGCTGAATTCCCCTTCTTAAATCCTCCTTCCTTCACTTGATTTAGTGTTTTATAGGTTTAACTTGCAAGTTTATAAAGCTATTCTCTCAATTTCCTTATTGTTTTTTCCTTACTTTTCTCTCTATCTCTCACGTTATGCTCTGTTTTTCTTTTCATCTTTTTGTTTCTGCCCATTCGGCAGTTAATAAAAGAGAAGGAGGGCTTATATATTTTCTTTTCAATGGCAAATAACTATTCTACCCCTAATGAGTATTTTTACCTCTATTTGACGGTCCTTATCACTACCGAGCTCCATTCATCTTAAAATTTTAACCAGGTTTTATTCAGTATATTTTAAGGTTCCTCATAAAATTTCGGCTCAATCCGATGGTCGGATTAAAAATCACGTCCAATAACGTAAAACTAGTCGAATTGTGATTTTTCGTCAAATTTCCGAATTTCTCTAAAAATTCTGAAATTTTAACCCAAGCTATGGCATGATATTATAACACTCCACGCAAATTTTCAGAATTTTCTGAGCACCCAATCAAGAGTTACGAATTATTTTGTTTTACCTAAAACTAGTCAATTTATGATTTTTTTCGTCAAATTTCCGAATTTCTCTAAAAATTCTGAAATTTTAACCCAATATAAGGCATGATATTAGAACGCTCCACGCAAATTTTCAGAATTTTCTGATCACCCAATCAAGAGTTATCAATTATTTTGTTTTACCTAAAACTAGTCAATTTATGATTTTTCACCTGGAGGTTTTACATTCTCCCCTTCTAAAAATAAATTTCGTCCTCGAAACTTAAATTCATACCTATATAAGAAAATAATCCAGGATATTTCTTCATCATTTCTGACTCTCTCTCCCAGGTTTCTTCTTCTATTTGAGAGTTTCTCCACAATACTTTTACTAACGGCACCCTTTTATTTCGTAATTCCTTTATACTTCGGTCCATAATTTGCACAGGCTGTACCTCCATAGTTAAATCTTCCCGCACTTCCATCGGAATTTGTGGCAAAATTCGTGTAGGATCCAAATTTGCTTTTCGCAGCATCGAGACATGGAACACATTATGTATCCTATCTAAATTTGGTGGCAGCAGTACTCGATAGGCAACCGTCCCAATTCTTTCTATAATTTTATAAGGCCCGATATACCTGGGTGCTAATTTTCCTTTCATTCCAAACCGAATCACATGCTTCCATGGAGCAACCTTTAAAAATACTGCATCTCCAATTTGAAACTCTAGAGGTCTCCGTCGATTATCTGCATAGCTCTTTTGCCGGTCTTGAGCTTCTTTCATCCTTTCCTTTATCACCTTCACCTTATCAACCGTGATCTGCACCAGTTCAGGTCCCAATAATTTTCTTTCCCCAACTTCATCCCAACATACTGCAGTTCGACATCTCCTTCCATACAATGCTTCATATGGTGCCATTCCAATAGTAGATTGATAACTATTGTTATAAGTAAATTCTACTAATGGCAAGTGATCCTCCCATTGACCTCCAAACTCTAGAATACAAGACCGCAACAAATCTTCTAAAATTTGTATTGTCCTTTCAGATTGACCATCAGTCTGTGGATGAAAAGTTGTGCTTAGATTCAATCTGGTACCCAAAGCCCGTTGTATACACGGCCATAACCTTGATGTAAACCGAGGATCCCTATCAGAAACTATAGAAACTGGTACACCATGTAATCTCACCACCTCCTTAATATATAATTGAGCTAGTTTTTCAACCGAATCCCCCATCTTCATAGGCAAAAACAAAGAAGACTTTGTCAGTCTATCCACAATCATCCATATAGCATCGTGTCCTTTCCTACTTCTGGGTAGCCCAGACACAAAATCCATAGTGATATTCTCCCATTTCCATTCTGGAATCGGAAGAGGCTGTAACTCTCCAGCCGGTCGTTGATGCTCTATTTTCACCTGTTGACATATGGCACACTTGGCCACATATTCTGCTATCTCCTTCTTCATGTTTGGCCACCAGTAACTCTCCTTCAAATTTCTATACATTTTCGTGCTCCCTGGATGGATCGCCAATTTAGACTCATGAGCTTCTTTTAAAACTTCACCTTTTAAAACCTTATCATCAGGTAAATATATTCTTTTTCCCATCACTACGAGCCCATCATTCGACACTCGAAATGAAGAGTCTTGGCCGACTTTTACATTACTCATTTCTTTCTTTACTTCAGGATCTTCACCTTGCACTTTTCGAATCTTTTCTCTCATATCAGATTGTAGCACTAACGTTGCCAGTAACATTCCTTTTGAAGTCACATTCATGTGCACATTTAGCCCACCAAGTTCCAAGAGTTCTCTATCACCTCGCACTAGTAAGCCACCAATAAAAGCTTTGTTCTTCCGACTCAGAGCATCTGCCACCACATTTGCTTTTCCCGGGTGATAGTCAATAATACAATCATAATCTTTGATTAGCTCCATCCATCTCCTCTGACGCATATTCAATTCTTTTTGTGACATCAAGTATTTTAAACTTTTGTGATCTGTAAAAATCTTTACCTGTACTCCGTACAGATAATGCCTCCATATCCTCAAAGCAAACACCACAGCTGCCAGCTCCAAATCATGTACTGGATAGTTCACTTCATGTGGTTTTAACTGTCTGGATGCATAGGCGATTACCCTTCCATGCTGCATAAGTACACAACCCAAACCCTTACTGGAAGCATCGCTATACACGACAAATCCCTCTTGTTCTTTTGGTAAAGCCAATACTGGGGCTGAAGTTAGCCTGGATTTTAACTCTTGAAAACTTGTTTCACACTCCTTTGACCATTCAAACTTAACTTCCTTCCGAGTTAGCCGAGTCATTGGAGAGGCTATCGTGGAAAATCCTTCTATAAATCTTCTATAATATCCAGCTAAGCCCAAGAAACTATGAATTTCAATCACATTTGTAGGTCTTTCCCATCTCAATACTGCTTCTATCTTCTTCGGATCCACACTGATACCCTTCTCCGATATCACATGACCCAAAAATACTACTTCGTTCAGCCAAAATTCACACTTACTCAGCTTCGCATACAACTTATTTCTCCTTAAGGTCTCTAACACTTCTCTCAAGTGATTTGCATGTTCCATTTGTGATGAAGAATATATTAGTATATCATCAATAAACACTACTATAAACTTATCCAGACAGGATCGAAAAACCCGATTCATCAAATCCATAAATATCGCTGGAGCATTAGTTAATCCAAAAGGCATCACCACAAACTCATAATGCCCGTAGCGAGTTCTAAAAGCTTTTTTCTTTATATCTTTCTCCTTTATCATCACCTGATGATACCCTGACCTCAAGTCTATTTTTGAAAATACACACGCCCCTTTTAACTGATCAAACAAATCATCAATTCGTGGAAGGGGGTACTTATTTTTTATAGTCACTTTATTGAGCTGTCTATAATCTATACAGAGCCGTAAAGTTCCATCTTTCTTTTTAACAAACAGCACAGGAGCCCCCCAAGGTGAAACACTAGGGCGGATAAACCCTTTATCCAGCAATTCTTGCAATTGTATTTTCAATTCCACCAATTCTGCAGGCGCCATTCGATACGGTGCCTGAGCTACTGGTGTAGTTCCAGGCAGTGTTTCTATCGAAACTTCTACTTCTCTCTCAGGTGGTAACCCGGGTAATTCCTTTGGAAATACAGATTATGGACTTAACCGAGTAATTACCGCTCGAAATTCCTCGTAATTTAAGAAGGAAATTTCCTTGTTCTTTCTCGGTATATTTTTTTCATATTAATTATTTTTTTCATAACTATTTGCTCTGATGAAGATTACCAAATACAAAAAAAAAAAAAAAAAATGTTTCTAAAATAATAGGATATGAATAATTAACTATAGAAACTAAAGAGTGGATCGGTTATCTTTAACGTTTGCAAATAATTAAAGAGATATAAATTTTGTGATGAGTTATGATTAACGCAGAAGCAAATAAAAGAGGAACAGAAATTATAAGCAAATATTGTTTTCGGTTTCAACTTTAAATCAAACCTATAAAACCTAACCATTACAGCTTCTCTCTCCATCTTCTTCGTCTGCTTTTGTCATGGCATCAACTCATCGAGTACAGGTAGAGATACTTGAGGTCTATCAAGTCATCCTGTCCTTGAACCATATTTTTTTAAAAAATTAATTTCTTTTTTTATAATTATACTCCAACAGCAACTACCTCAAAATTACCACTCCAAATTCCAGCTCAATATCGATCAACATGTCGCTAAAATTGATAAAAGACACATAATGATGGTATTGTATATTTTGAACTAAATTGAGGTTTTTTAATTATTACTTTAAAATATATCATGGTTTTAATAGTTGGACGGTATATATTATATAAATTATTAAAAAATATATATTTTTATTATATATATGTAGTAATAATAAATTAGATGATAATAACAAAAGAATAGGAATTAGTTTGAATAAATAGTACCAGTTCCTATTATGATATGCATAGAGAAGAAGTTGGAAGTATAAAATGAAGTCAAATATTCTTAATAAAAAAAACACAGAAATAATTAAAATATGTTTTTAATAAATATAAAAGATGGATGAAAATATTAGAGAACATGAAAGAGATATATAATCTCTTTGTAAGATTTCTAAGAACTTAATTACAATTACATTATAATTTCTTCCTTAAATTATTCAAAATATATATTATTCTAGGTTTTAATGTAATTAAAAAGGAAGTATTTGTAGGAAAGCTAAAGAATTAGATTTTTTAATTTTTAAAATTATAATTAAAATTGTAAGAAAATAATCAATTGTTTTTAAAAATAAAACATCAACTATTTATATAATAGCTAAATCTATTAAGATAAATCGAAAATAACTAGTAAAATCAATGACTTGTATTGACGAGTGTGTCTATATATACATATAGGAATTGCTGATTCGATTTGAATATGTTATTTGATTAGTCTAATTCATGATTTGCATTGACTCAAAATTACCACTAGAAATTCCTAGTTTCGTGGTGCTTTCTCGGCCTGCAAATGAATATAAAGCATATCCTTTTATCCTATATAAAAAATACAATTAACCTTTTTATCTTTTATAATTATAATTATTGCATTGCTAATAATTTGCACGAAAGAATACTCTTTCTCTGAAAAGGGCTTGAGAAAACCCTAAGCATATTATATAATCTTTTACAGGAATCTCTTTATTAAATCATCAAAATATCAAAGTCTGTTTCCAAAGACTATGAGTACAGTTTATATATAGAAACAACCAAATATAAAATTATTATTTTTTAAATAGAAAAACCAGAGAGCTTGATAATATTTAATAAAAAAAAAATAAAATATAAAAATTATTCCTTTTTAAGTAGAAAAAAATTATAAAGATTTTAATAATACTAAATAAGAAAAATTAAAATTTCTAAACTAAATTAAAAAAAAATAAAAAAACTAATTAAAAAAACAAAATCTAAATCAACTGGGTTAATTTGTCAAACCTAAAATTCGTATAATGAGAGTGTGATAACTAAATATATATAAAAAATTAATATTAATAAACTAAATCGAACAAAAAAAATTAATTATAAAGAAAAAATAAAGAAAAAAAGCAAAAATAAAAACATTATAACCGAAAAAGATCAGTTTTAGTTATCAATCCAATTTTAGCAAAATCAAGGATTCAAGAATTTGCCTCTGTAACATAGTATGTATTGTGAGCCAATCTGGGCTAGGACTTGAAACAAATGTTGTATACTGTTTGCACTGTCCCTTTGCTTATCTATATTAATTAGAAAAGGCCTCCACCCTCTTAGGTTTTTATTATAATAAAATAATATCTATGGATTAATTTTGGTATAATTTAAGAAAGTAAGTCCTTTAATCAAATTTTAGATTGACCATCCTCAATGTGTTAAAAGTAAATGTTAATTTATAAAATAATATCATTACTGCGCAATAAAGCTGATATTGTTGTTGATAGCTTTTGCTGGGTTGATCTCTTTGGTTAATTATCTCTATCATTCTGGGCAAAAGATGATTTTCACGCAGTATTGGCTGTTTGATTGGAATTGATAATGCTAAAAGCACTTTTACAGATTTGACAGCAGCAAGGGAAGGGTGTTAGACTATTTGACAGTGGTAGCGGTTGTTTTTTAAATAACTTTTTATATCAAAATGGATATTAAAGATGTTTTTTTTTTTAAATTATTTTTTATATCATTACATTAAATGATTTAAAACATACGAACCGTATTAAATTTTATAAAAATAAAATTAAAATTTTATAAGAATATATTTCAATCACATTCCCAAACGATTCCTTGATACGCATAACTCGGAAGGAGATTCTTTTCGACGAGAATAGTATTGACCATGTTATTTCATTGTCAGGGAAAGCACTTATTTCTTTAATGTATGTTTCCGGAGATTATTGCGGTGGGATATGTTTTGGCAGCTAATGCAATTCACAATGACCTTGGTCCTTGAGATCTTTACCTATTTTGGTTTGCATTGCTAATAATTTTCAAGAAAAATGATGAACATTTTTTAGTGAATTAATTAAGTTCAATTATAGAAAATCCTGTGCAAATTATACAAAATCCTCTTTAAGTTCTTGAAACCTCGCTCTGGGATTAATTAGCGAGAATAAGAAAATTTTGTGCCAATTATATAATATTTATTATTAATCATCGATATAATATTTATTATAGGTCATCACTATTGAATAATGATTTATTTTCTAGCATAAAATTTTGTTTGAAATAAAATTGATAAAAGAATAATTACACAATTATTAATGGGATTGTATAAAAAAACAATTAAATTGAGATTTTTTAATTATTTTTAAACATGTCATGATTTTAGGTACATCATGTAAATTATATAAAAAAAATTTTATTGTTTGATTAGTGTTGACTCTACTATTGCTGCATTGACTGGAAATTTCAGTATTCAATATCCTTGCTTTACTCTGCAGCTAACTTCTCTGTCCCATTGCTGCCATTTCATAGCTAACTCTTTGTTCTACTGAACTTGCTCTTCTTTGCTTCTTTGCTTCTTGTTCGTAACGATAACTTGAAAGCCTTACGTTTAGATTGATAATCATTGACCAGTTCATCCTATATCATTCTATTTAATTTAGAAATGCAGAAAGAAAAACGAAAGCAATCCAAAGATGAAGAAATCGATTCATCCTCGCGAAAGAGAAGAAAAGCTGACCTCAGTAAGCCTATTTAGAGAATACAATTAACCTCATTTCAATATCATAGCTTTGGAATTTCATAGCTAACTCTTTGTTATATTGCTCCATTGGTAATTGACTGTGCCTTGATTTCTGCAGCTGCCATGACAGAGCCAGAGTCTTCTCGATCTAGACCAGAAGGGGCCTATGATGTCTTCTTGAGTTTTAGAGGAGAAGATACTCGCAAGACGTTTACTGGTCATCTATATGCTGCCTTAGATGATGCAGGAATCCGCACTTTTCTAGATGATGATGAACTTCCTAGAGGAGAAGAAATCTCCGAGTATCTTCTCAAGGCAATACGAGAATCAAAGATATCCATAGTTGTCTTCTCAAAAGGATATGCTTCTTCTAGATGGTGTCTCAATGAACTTGTAGAGATTCTAAAGTGCAAAAGGAAAACCGGTCAGATTGTTCTTCCTATATTCTATGACATTGATCCTTCAGATGTGAGAAAACAGACTGGCAGTTTTAAAGAGGCATTTATTAAGCATGAAGAGGGTTTTGAACAGAAGTTGGTGAAGGAGTGGAGAAAAGCTCTTAAGAAAGCCGGAAACCTATCTGGATGGAGTCTCAATGATATGGCAAATGGGTATTCCTTTTTTCTCTAAGATTCACTTGCACACGTTTATGGAGTAATTTTACATTACAATAATTTTTCGATGTGAAAAAATAAAATATTTCTTTCTATGAGCAGGCATGAAGCAAAATTTATCAAAGAGATTGTCAAGGATGTGTTGAATAAATTAAGTCGCGAGTACTTATATGCATAGTTTTAAAACCCGGCCCGGCCCGGCGGGTCGACCCGGGACCCGGCCGACCCGGGCCTGTGGCCGGGCCGGGTCTAAGGAAAAAACAGGCTGGGAATTGGCCCGGCCAGACCCGGACGACCCGGAGGGTCGACCCGGCCGACCCGGCCAAACCCGGCTGAGACCCGAGTTTTTTTTATATATATATTCTCCTGCCTGAAACGACGTCGTTTTGGCCTTTACAATTAAAAGGCCAAAACAACAAGAGCAAGAGAAGAAGACCTAATTAATTTCAAGAATCTATTGCATAGAAGAGCAGATGAGATTTTCTTAACCTTTAAGAAATGAGGATGGTACTGTAACGAGGTTTGTTGTTATTTATTGTTCAAATCAAAGCTAGTTGTTTCCTTAAATCTTCTCCCTAGCTGTCAATGATAAGTAAAATTCTCTAATTACGTAGATGGTTTTCTTATAGCACTTGATTCACATTTATATATGTATATCCCTTCCTATGTTCAATAATTTGTTAATAATTAAAGGTCCCATGTGTTTTGTGCAGGTTGAGATGATTTTGCAAGCTTTGGAATATGAAATGGGTAGGTTATCTGACGAATTGATATGTTCCGCTTCCATGGCTTTTCTCATTCAAAATTAATATGTTTTTGCAGAACACGGTAAGGTGTTGGATGAGTTTTTCCTTTCGACAGCAGGTAGAATCTGCTACTTCATCCGAAACTGTGTGTAACTGGAGCTTTTTGATTATTTAGTTTTACTGTGACAAAATTTTGTTAATGATTTTCATGCATCTCTTCTATCTGTAGGGAAATTTCAAACTGAGATAGGAAAGAGCTGGGCAGCTGAGATTGCCTCAAGAAGAAAAGCTACACTGGCTAAAAAGCAAAACTGATCCCTGGTCCAGCCACCATTTTCATCCCCCCGAAGGTTGAGACAGCCACTTTTTTTTTTTTTTAGGTTTTTTTGAGTTGACCCGGGTTAACCGGGGTCAACCCAGCTGACCCGTGACCCGAAGGGTCGACCGGGTCAATGACCGGGTCGGGTTTCAAAACTATGCTTATATGTTCCTGAGCACCTAGTATGTATGGATCTTGCTCAAGATATTTTTTCCTTTCTAAGCACTGCAACAGCTGATGTCCGCATTGCGGGCATACATGGCATGCCCGGAATAGGAAAGACAACTATAGCAAAAGTTTTATTTAAACAACTCTGCTATAGATTCGAGGGAAGCTGTTTTCTTTCGGATATCAATGAAAGGTCAAAACAAGTTAATGGTCTTGTTCCTTTTCAAATGCAACTTCTTCATGATATTTTAAAACCAGATGTTGCTATCATCAAATGTGTCGATGAAGGAAAGGTTCAGATCAAAGATCGACTTTGTCGCAAAAGAGTTCTTGTTGTTGCTGATGATGTGGCTCATCTGGAACAGCTGAATGCATTGATGGGAGAGCGAAGTTGGTTTGGTGACGGAAGTAGAGTGATTATTACAACAAGAGATTCAAGTGTTCTACTTAAAGCAGATCAAACATATCAGATCGAAGAATTGAAACGAGATGAGTCCCTTCAGCTTTTCAGCTGGCATGCCTTTAAGGACACCAAGCCAGCCCAAGATTATATTGAGCTTTCGAAGAAAGCCGTTGGTTACTGTGGAGGACTTCCTTTAGCTCTTGAGGTTATAGGAGCTCTTCTGTACAGGAAAAAAAAAGCAAGATGGGAAAGTGAAATTGACAACTTGAGCAGAATTCCAAACCACGATATTCAAGGAAAGCTTCTAATAAGTTATCACGCACTTGATGGTGAACTACAAAGTGCATTCCTTGATATTGCATGCTTCTTTATTGGTATAGAAAGAGAATACATCGCAAAAGTGCTAGGAGCCCGTTACCGTTACAATCCAGAAGTTGTGTTGGAAACTCTTCGTGATAAGTCTCTGATTAAAATATTGGGAGAGACGGTAACCATGCATGATCTATTACGAGAGATGGGAAGGGAGGTCGTTTGTAAAGAGTCCCTAAAAGAACCTGGAAAG
Source organism: Populus alba (assembly GCF_005239225.2). NCBI lineage: Eukaryota > Viridiplantae > Streptophyta > Magnoliopsida > Malpighiales > Salicaceae > Populus > Populus alba. The sequence continues at coordinate 3,074,845 of NC_133302.1, read as the reverse complement.
AGGACCAGAATTTGGAATCAAAAGGATGCATGGAATGTACTTCAACAGCAGAAGGTACGAGCTCAATGCATACATGAAAGCGTATTCATGCGTATTTTCTCAATGCAAACATGAAAGCATAGTCATGCGTATTTTCTAGTCAAACTTATTACAAATAATTGAATGAAAGCATAGGCATGCATATTTTCTATTCAAACTTCTTACAAATAATTGAATGAAAGTTGTATTGAATTTTTTTTTAGGGTACAGATGCTGTAGAGGGTCTTGCACTGGATGTCAGAGCATCAGAAGCTAAATCACTTAGCACAGAATCATTTGCAAAAATGAAATGTTTAAATTTACTCCAAATCAACGGAGCACATCTCACCGGATCCTTCAAACTGCTTTCTAAAGAGTTGATGTGGATTTGTTGGCTTCAATGTCCTATGAAATATTTTCCATCTGATTTTACCGGAGACTATCTAGCTATTCTTGATATGCAATACAGTAACCTCAAAGAACTATGGAAAGAAAAAAAGGTGCGAAACATGTTGGAATCCCCAAAATTTCTCCAGCATGTAATTTATATTTACATGTTATGACTTTCTATGATTAATTGTCATTATTTTACTCTTTGTTATGACAGATTCTCGACAAGCTAAAAATCCTTAATCTCAGTTATTCTCGGCACCTTATTAAAACACCAAACTTTCACAGTTCAAGTCTAGAGAAACTAATTCTGAAAGGTTGCTCAAGTTTAGTTGAGGTGCATCAATCAATTGGACATTCAACGAGCCTCGTTTTGTTGAATCTCGAGGGATGTTCGAGCTTGAAGACTCTCCCTAAAAGCATTGGTAATGTAAAGTCTCTTGAAACTTTGAATATTTTTGGGTGTTCACAACTTGAGAAATTGCCAGAAGGCATGGGTGATATGGAATTCTTAACTGAGCTGTTAGCCGATGGGAAAACTGAGCAATTTCTCTCTTCAATTGGGCAATTAAAGTATGTCAAAAGGTTATCATTGCGTGGATGCAGTCCGACTCCACCAAGTTGTTTTTTGATTTCAGCAGGTTTTTCAAATTTGAAACGTTGGTTGTCAACATTTTTCACTGAATGGAAATTAGTGAAATATCTTCAGCTTTCTAATGGTTGTTTGTCTGATCGCGCAACTAACTGTGTTGATTTTAGTGGTTTGTTCTCTCTAGAAACATTGGATCTAAGTGAAAACAAATTTTCTAGCCTGCCTTCTGGGATCGGCTTCCTTCCCAAGCTACGGTGCTTGGTTGTTAAGACATGTGCATATCTTGTATCAATCCCAGATCTTCCCTCAAGTTTATGCCTTTTGGATGCATCTTATTGCAAATCATTGGAAAGAGTAAGAATACCAATCGATGCAAAAAATGAACTATGTGTAAATGTATTTCAATGTCTTTTGTTAAAAGAGATTCAGGACATCGAAAGGCTAAATAATAGTTTCTGGAATGTTAGTGTTCAAGGACGCAGTCATTCACCAAATAAATTACAGAAGAGCGTTGTTGAGGTATTATTTCTTTCAGTCTCTCTTGCACAAGAAGAAACACACACAATTGGCACATACATTTATTAATGTCTAAAATCACAGTATTCCTTGAAATTAATATGTATACAGGCAATTTATTATTATTATTATTATTATTATTATTATTATTATTATTATTATTATTATTATTATTATTATTTTATTTTAAAAAATAAATATCATCTTTAATAATATTTTCTTATTTTTCTTATTTAATCTAAAAATTAAATATTATCTTTAATAATATTTTTTATTAAATATTTAAAGTCTTTGGTTTTCTTTTTTATTTCTTGATTTTATGATAATATATTTATACAGGCAATGTGCAACCGTGGTCACGGGTATCGTATTAACTTCAGTCTAGAACATGATGAACTACATGAGAGGCCAGATTGGATGAGCTACAAGAGAGAAGGAGGCTCATTGTCATTCCATATACCTCCAGACTTCCATGGCTTAGTTCTTTGGCTTGAGAAGGGCACTCATCTTTACACACACACTAACATTATTATTATTATAAGAAATAAAAGCAACGGAAGAATATTGTTTAATGATAAACGAGCACAGATAGGAATACATATATTTATGGAGGGATGGATAAGATACGTAAGTAGAAGTGAAATGGCAATGAAAGATTACTGTGCAGATGACGAATTGGAACTATGCATTTCTTCAGAGCCAACAGAGTATGCACTGCGCATGGGTGAGACATGGAAACTATGGGGTGAAAAATGTGGGGTCCATGTGATTGCAGAGAAGTCATATTCATTTGAAGAGTCGGTAGTGGGAAGAGATACAGTGATGCCTTCACCACCGCTGTATCATCTGCTTCCTCATCCTCATCGTAGTTCAATTAAAGCGTCTACACCTAAGCAATGGTGTGACTTTTTACTTGCGGAGCTGCAAAACCATAACATCGGTTTATTTCTTCTTGGTAAGAACAAATATTTCCTTTAGTTATTTTTATTCTATTCTATTTAATTTATGAGATTAAATATTATCTTTTAATTATTTCATTATTACTATTTAATATAAAAAATTAAATATCATTTTTAATAAAAAATTAAATATTTAAGGCTTTTTAGTAAGAATACATATTTCCTTTAGTTATTTCTATTTTATTCTATTTAATTTAAGAGATTAAATATCATCTTTAATTATTACATTTTTCTTATTTAATCTAAAAAATTAAACATTATCTTTAACAATATTTTTTATTAAATATTTAGATTTTCTTATTTAATCTAAAAAATTAAATATTATCTTTGACAATATTTTTTATTAAATATCTAGAGTCTGCTTGGTTTTTTTTTTTTTCTTGATTTTATGATAATATTTTTCTTATTTAATATAAAAAATAAATTTTATCTTTAATAATTAGATCTATCGAATATCACTCAAAAAATTAAATTATATCTTTAATAATTATTTTTTGAAAAACAAAAAGCCAACAATCACTAACATATTTTATTAAAATCACTTTAGTTTATTTAGGAAATATTGAAAACTGATTTTTTGTTTTTTTTACATTTAAATAAAAAATTGAATAATGTTTTTATATTTTATTTCAAATTCAATATTTTTTAAAAAAATGAAAACAAAATGATATTAACCTTTTTTTATTATAAAGTCAGTTTCTTAATTAAAAAGTGAAGGGGATTTGTTTGTAATAACAAAATGCATATATAATCATGCACGGTTAACTTTATTTCCAAACTTGAAAGTTCTACTGAATTTGATGGTTTTATAGGTAAGAAGGAGCTGGATGGATGAGTTATTTTACATAGAAATGCTTGAAGCTACTCCAAATTAGTACGGTAATTCTTTTCCATCCGCTTTCAAATTGGACGACCTAGTTGATATTATCCATGATGTAATTTATACTTTTGATGAATATTGTTTCATTTTTTTTTTCTCACTTCTTCTATGTATTCTCCAAAAACTGAAAATCTTTGATGTTAGTTAGAAATTAATTGGTTTTCTAGGAAGAAATTATTAGTTGAGATATACTATTTAAGTTGATTCTTCATTGTTTAATGTTATGATATATTTAAGATAATTGATGAAAACAAATAATACATAGGAAATTTCTGAAAGTATCCTTAATTAGTGTCATAAGTAAAGTCTTGTTAGTTTTGGCTATAAGATCTTGCTATGTATTTATGCATGGTTTTTACTACTTTTTAGCTTTTATTTATTTGTATATAGAACTTTTGTTTTTCTTGTCAGTTTGTCATTAGCTTCATGGCACCAACATCAATTAATAATAATTCTTGGACTATTATTAAATAAAGAAAAAACATAAATATTGTTAAAACACCGAACTTGAATTGACAATAATCTAATTTAGAAAATAATTAATTTATCCTTGTAGTATAAGAAAATAGTATTTAATTCTTTTGTTTTTATTTTCATGTATGATTTAATGTGTTGATTGAAATTGACAATTGAGTTGTTAGTCATAACAAAAGGTATGTACAATCATGCACATTTAACTTTCTTTTCAAATTTGAAAGTTATATTGAATTTGATGGCTTTTTAGGATACAAAAGACTTGAATTGACGTGAGAGTACAAGATCATTTTACGTGGAGATGCTTAGAGTTGCTCCAAATCAGCACAACACTTCTATCTGACATGTTGATATGTATTTGTTGGCTTGAAGATCATTTTCCAAGCTTGGAAGTTTTATTGAATGCTCTTTGAAATCTTTTCCATCCGCTTTTATATTGGACAACCTGGTTGTTAATTATTATCCATGATGTAATTTATATTTTCAAGTGTTGATTGAAATTGACAACCTAGTTTTATTTAATGTGTTGATTGAAATTGACAAGTGAGATTAATTATTCACATATTGTTATATTGGTTTTGAGTTCAAATAAATGTTTTAAAAAGGAGTTTTTTTCATGAATACAACCCTTTATGTATTCAATATCAATGATGAGAGATTTTAACGTCTTGTGAATGCATTTATTTATATATGGATGATTTTGTTAAGAATTGGTTGGTAAAAAACTTAATTTTGATATATAAACAGAGAACAATAAATAGCTAAGAATTGATGTGAAAAAAATAATTTATGTGTTAGTATAAGCTAATTGAAATGAAGATTAAAAAAAAAGGAAAAAGAGAGACTAGTAAACGGTCTTCTTAGTTTGCCGTATGGAAAATCATGTCATTTACGGGACTGCTGGAGAGAGTGTATTGATAATTTCACTCGAAAAGTTTTAGTACTTTACAAAGGAAATTTTCTCCTATATATGAATTGAAAAACTATTTTGACTGATTTCTTGCAAAGTATTTGCAAGAAAGCTAAAGAATTAAAGTTTTTTAATTTTTAAAATTATAATTTAAAATTCATTGACGAGTGTGTCTATATGTACATATAGGAACTGCTGATTCGATTTGAATATGTTATTTTATTGGTCTAATTCATGACTTGCATTGACTCAGAATTAGCACTAGAAATTCCTAGTTTCGTGGTGCTTTCTCGGCCTGCAAATGAATAGAAAGCATATCCTTTTATCCTTTTTTTTTTTTTTAATCGCGTGGGACCTAGTTGTTGCGACCACACGAAATTACCACTCCGAATTCCTTCTTCTTTCTCTGTATATTATTAAAAAAACTGTCATTGACTGATTTAATTGGAACTTATTTGCGAGAAAGCTAAAAGAATTAGAGTTTTTTAATTTATAAAATTATAATTTTAAATTGTAAAAAAAATTCAATTATTTTAAAAAATAAAACATCAACTATTTATATAATAGCCAAATAAATCTAATAAAATAAATTGAGAATAACTAGTAAAATCAAGCAAATAATCTAAAAATAACAAGAAAATAAATATATTTTCTATGTTTGATTTGAGTATATTTTTTATCTTGATTGACTGACTTGCTAAGTCTTAATGAACTTTACTCTAAGAATCTATTTGATATTTCTTCATTTATTAATTTAATCAACAATAATTTCTCATCTTCAATAAAAATTTGAGTTTATCTTCCGAGTAAGACAAACCGTGTATTTTAAAATAATATTGCCAAAAGATCCCCTTATATATGGATCAAGACAACAGCATCAATCCCATGTTAGTAATAGAATAAGTTTTACATAATTCTCAAGTTTAGTAGAATAGTAGTGGATTAATTTTTTTAATATTAAAAATACATCTAATTAATTTTTTAATGATTTAAAAATAATAAAAATTATTTAACAATAAAAATATATTTTTTAAATACTTTTACACCGCAAAAACAACTACTTTTCAAGTCTTCCTACCCATCGTTAAATCAAACCTATAAAACCTAACCATTACAGTTTCTCTCCATCGTCTTCCTCTGCTTTTGTCATGGCATCAACTCATTGAGTACAGGTAAAGATACTTGATGTATGTCAAGTCACCCCGTCCTTGAACTCACTTGACCCAGCCACCGAGTTATTTTTTCCGCTCATCTTTTTTCATATCCTGCTCTTGAAAGTCGCTCCAGCTGAACACGCTTATTCCTCTACAAACTCACCGAGGCAACAACAGATTATTTTAAACTCAGTAATCCTTCTAGGTAAGCCCAGGCCACATTGATTCAGTTAAAAATAAATCTAATTCAAATTAGATATAATCTATTATTTAAAATATTAAAAAATAAATTTAAAAATACATAAAAATAAAAATAAAAATAAAAATAAATCTACTGTTAAAAATTATATTCTTCGATATATTTTTTAAGTGTTTGATAAAATTCCTTAACTGGAAAAAAAAAAATCTTATTTACACTTTACAGTGCTTTAGACCAAGTTTGGTTTTTAAAATATACATCTAATTAATTTTTTTGATGATTTAAAAATAATAAAAAATTATTTTTAAAATAAAAATATATTTTTAAATACTTTTACACCGCAAAAACAACTATTTTTCAAGTCTTCCTTCCCATCGTTAAATCAAACCTATAAAACCTAATCATTATAGTTTCTCTCTCCATCGTTTTCCTCTGCTTTTGTCATGTCACCCCGTCCTTGAACTCACTTGACCCAGCCACCGAGTTATCTTTTCCGCTCATCTTTTTTCATATCCTGTTCTTGAAAGTCGCTCCAGCTGAACACGCTTATTCCTCTACAAACTCACCGAGGCAACACCAGATTATTTTAACTCAGTAATCCTTCTAGGCCACATTGATTCAGTTAAAAATAAATCTAATTCAGCTTGGATATCAACAACATATTGCATCCACAGTCTTATTACATTATAATTACTTAGGAGGACAGTTGAATCATGCTTCTAAAAATTTTAATTTTTTCTTTTTTATAATTATACTCCATCAGCAACTACCTCGAAATTAGCACTCCAAATTCCAGCTCAATATCGATCAACACGTGGCTAAAGAATTTGCTTGCTACTCAATATTTACCAATACGCGCTTGAGAAATTTCCTTGCTTTTTTTTGCCCCGCATGTTACATTTTTATCTTTTATGATTATGATTATTGCATTGCTAATAATTTGTAAGAAAGAATATTCTTTCTCTGAAAAGGGCTTGAGAAAACCCTAAGCATTGTAGATAATCTCTTATAGGAATCTCTTTATTAATAAATCATCAAAATATCAAAGTCTATTTCCAAATACTATTACTATAGTTTTTTTAATATAAAAATAGAAACAACTAAATAGAAAAGTTATTATTTTTTAAATGAAAAACTAGAAAAGCAATTGAATAAAAAATAAAATAGAAATTTAATCAACAACAATTTCACATCTCCATTAAAAATTTTAGGTTTATCATTAACACAAACCCTGTATTTTAAAATACTATTGTCAAAAAACTCTATAATATATGAATCAAGACAATAGTAGAATAACTTTTACATATTTTTCAAGTTTTGTAAAATAGTAGTGGAATAATTTTTAATAATTAAAAATTAAAAAAACACTGTTGGTGACAAAATGACAACCACGTTGGAAGTGGTTGTTATTGATGTAAACAACTTGATATCCATTGAATCTGCTCCGGTGACCTACTTTTCAGATGTGGAAAAGGAGAATAAGAGCTTGACTATAAGTGGTCATTGACTCATTAGTAATAGAATAACTTTTACAAATGTTTCAAGTTTAGTAGAATAGTTACCTCTTTTATAATTATGATTATTGCACTCCTAAGAATTTGCAAGAAAGATGATGAACGTTTTTTAGTCAATTCAGAATAACAAAATAAGGTTTGTTGAGGTTTTTCTTGAACCTCACTTTGTGTAAATTATACAAAATTTATTATTAATCATGGATATTTATTATTGATCATCAATATTGAATAATGGCTTACTTTCTAGGAATGTTATGAGAAGCAACAGAGTTAAGAGCTTTTTTTGAAAATATAAATTCGAAACCTCTGATCAATGGAGTCGTGGGTAAGACTTGGCTATATGGCCTATTTGATCAGGAAATTGGCATTTCGGTTGATAATGCATTTGAGTGTACCGATTGGTTGAAGACTTACAGTTGCCTTTAATGGACCTCGAGGGATTTTAGATGGGACACTGGGAAATTCCATTAACATAGTCAAGGAGGTTGTATCCTAGAAGGAGGGCTTCAAATTGTGCAGAATTGATACAAAATTGATGCTAGACAGAATTGATGCAGTCTTCCTTAATGCTTTCAACCTTATACACTGATTGAGTCTTCTAGAAAACAATAAAACTTTCAGCGATTATTGCTTGCTCTTTGACAATTATTGCATTTCTAATAATTTTCAAGAAAACATACTTTCTCAATTTCCTTCTTCTTCTTTTTTTTTTTTTTTTTAACTATACTCAACGTGCACCTGCCACGAAATTACTAATAAGTAAATTCCAGCTCAATATTTTCTAATACGCGCTTGAGAAATTTCCTTGCTTTTTTCTTTCCCTGGACGTGTTACCTTTTTATCTTTTATAATTATAATTATTGCATTCTAATAATTTGCAAGAAAGAATATTCTTTCTCTGAAAAGGGCTTGAGAAAACCCTAAGCATAGTATATAATCTCTTATAGAAATCTATTTATTAAATAATCAAAATATCAAAGTCTGTTTCCAGAAACAACTAAATAGAAAAAAATTTATTTTTTAAATAGAAAAACCAGAGAGCTTGATAATATTTAATAAAAAAAATAAAATAGAAAAAATTATTCCTTTTTAAGTAGAAACAAAATTATAAAGATTTAATAATACTGAATAAGAAAAATTAAATTTTCTAAACTAAATTAAAAAATAAAAATAACTGAGAAAAATATTTATTATCCTAATAGTTCTTATATTAAAATCTCATTTATCATATTTTATATTTATCAAAAAATAATAATAATTTATGACGTGAACTAAAGCTATATGCGAAAACTAGAAAAAACAAATGTATGGAAAACAAATTCATTTGTGATTAACAGATTAACTATGGAAAGATGATGAATATTTTTTTGTAAATTGATTTCAATTTAAAATAACTACAAGGAAGTTAATCAGGATTTCTTCCTTGAAATTATTAAAAATATAGTATTAGAATTATACAATGCTAGGTTTATTATATAATTTTTAATATTATTAAAGAGTCTCTCCTGAACCAAATAATAAAGATATTATATAACTCTTTTGTATGAATTGTAAATCTAGGGACAGTTTTGGGTTTTCCAATCAGAACTTTGGACTGAAATTAATAACAAAATAAGGACCAAAGATAACGGTGTGTAAATCTAGGGACCAAAAATAATACAACTGCATTGACTGTAGATTTCACTTAGAATTTCTAGTAAATTACAAAGGAAATTTCTTGTGCTTTTTCACGTACATGAATTGAAAAACTATTGTTGATTGACTGACTTGCATTGACTGACTTGCTAAGTATTTGTTGCTTGAAATTTCCTAGCAATTTAGGAGGAAATTTCCTTGTGCTCTCTCTTGTACATTATTAGAAAAGCTGTCATTGTCTGATCGACTTGCAAAAGTATTTGCAAGAAAGCTAAAGAATTAGAGTTTTTAAAATTTTTAAATTATTAAAAACATCTAATTATTTTTTTAAAAAATCAAGAATAAAACATCAACTATTTATATAATAGCTCAATTAATCTAATAAAATAAATGGGAAATAACTAGTAAATAATCCAAAAATAATTAGAAAATAAATATATTTACTTAATATGATTTGAGTATGTTTTCTATCTTGATTAACTGACTTGCTAAGTATTTGTTAAGCATAAACGAACTTTACTCTAAAAGTTTGTTTGATATTTTTTTTACTTTTATTATTTTACTTCAAAGTTTCAATTCTATATTCTTTACAATGTATATGTTATTTGATTAGTCTGATCATAGGATATGTTAAGCATTGGCTCGAAATTACCACTCAAAATTCTAAATTGGAAACTGACTTAAATGTCGGCCACCAACCTCTTTCGCTTGATCTATGGAGAGAGAATCAGGGTAGAAAATGTGTTTTCTTACTTGAAGATCACGGAAAATACGCTCAAGATTATAGGAAGGTGTTTTTTGTTTGCTAGGAGGATCAATTGGTAGCCAGGATTGGGATGAAATGAGGAGAAAAGAGTCAGCTTTCCATATATGTTTAAGGAAACCCAGATTTCTGCAAATTTTAGGGACAAAACGATGTCATTTTCGTTTTTCTTTGAATATCAAAATTTGTTCTCCCCTATTATAGGCAAAACACACCATTTCAAACATTGTAGAAAGGCGTCGTTTTGCTTTAGGTTTTCTTCATTTAGAATAATGCTAAACACACCGTCTAGAACTATGATAAACGCACTATTTTAACACCTTTTGTGCTTCGATCCCTGGACTTTCAATTCTTTTATGTTGATCAATTTTCAACTCTTTTCTGTAATTTATTTTAATTTGCTATTGACCGAATTACAATATCACCTTTAATTTCTTTGTTTCTGTAATTTCTTTCAATTCGTTATGGCCGTTTGATTGGAATTGATAATTCTACAAGCACTTCTACAAATTTTACAAAGAAATTAAGGTTAAAGCAATGAGTTTTGAAGGGTTAGATGATGATATCAGTGTCTCCTCCATTGATTCAGAGATCGTGATTCAGAGATCATGGCATCATATGTCCGCATATCACATCATATCTTAGTGTGTTTGACAGTGTAATTGTGGTTGTTTTTCAAAGTGTTTTTTATTCCAAAACACATTAAAATAATGTTTTTTATTTTTAAAAAATTATTTTTAACATCAGCATATTAAAATGATCTGAAAATATCGAAAACATATTAATTTAAAACAAAATAAATTCAAAAATATTTTTGAAACGTAATACTAAACTGTTGCTAGTCATGTGAAGGCAAAAAAAGCCATGGGGTATTTCAGGCATCATATGGATACTAAATAAAAATCTTTTAAAATAACTTAAATAACACTTTGTAATTTGGAGGATAGGAAATGGTTGTGGCAATAGCTTATTATACTAAAATCATCAAATATTAAAGTCTATTTTCAAATACTATTTCTACAGTTTTATATATATATATATATATATATAGAAAAATTATTTTTTTTAAAAATAGAAAAACTAGAAAAGCCTATAATATTGAATAAAAAATAAAATAGAAATTTAATCAACATTAATTTCTCATCTTCAATAGAAATTTGGGTTTATTATTCGGGTAATTAAGACAAACTCTGTATTTTAAAATACTATTACTAAAAAATCCATCAAGACAACAGTATCATTCAAATGTTAATTATAGAATAACTTTTACATATTCTTGAAGTTTCATAGAATAATAGTCGAATAATGTTTTTAATATTTAAAAATTAAAAAAGTACAGTGTAACTGTTTTGCATAAATTCTAAAGTTAAGGACTCCTTTGTGCCTGGTAAAATACCTCACAATAAAGTTAATAAATAATAACACAAGAAAGGACCCAAGTTAATAAATAATAGCATGTTTTACTTTGCTTTAAGCATGATTAAGAATGTGGTTAATATAGCTTTTCAAAGTATTTTATTTTTTGAAAATATATTAAAATAATATATTTTTTATTTTTTTAAAATTATTTTTTATATTATTGTATCAAAATGATATAAATACACCCAAAAAATATTAATTTAAAGAAAAAAAAAATTAATCATTTTAAAAAATATTTTTAAAATGAAAAACAAACCGAAAGAATAAATAGAGAAGAACGGTTCAAGACAGAACAATAATATTAACGCGTGGACCTCAATAATATTAAAGCGTGGACCAAATTCCAGTACACGCTTTGAGAAATGGTGTTATCGATAGCCATGGCTTGCTCTTGATTGTTTCTGAAAGCACTTGCGAGCAATCTGTTTTAGCAGTAACCTGTTCGACCTCGAAAATGTGAACGCGTGGGATCCAGTTGTTGCAACCAGCACGAAAGTACCACTCCAAATTACAGCTCAGTATTTACCAATACACGCTTGATTATTGCATTCCTAATAATTTGCAAGAAAGATAATGAACATTTTTTAGGCAATTCAAAATAACAAAATAAGGTTTGTTGAGGCTTTTCTCGATCAGGGATTAATTAACGAGAATAAAAAAATCCCCTATAAATTATATAAAATTCATTATTAATCATTTATATTTATTATTGATCATCAATATTGAATAATGGCTTATTTTATATATATATAAAAAATTTATTATTAATCTCTTTGTAAAATTTCTAAAAACTTATTTATAATTATATTATAATTTCTTCCCTAAAATTATTCAAAATATAGTATTAGAATTACGTACATAGTGCTAGGTTTTAATATATAATTAAAAAGTTTTCCATGAACCAAATAATAAAAATATTGTATAACTTTTTTGAATGAATTATTAACGTAGGGCCGGGCTGTTTTGGGTCCCTGACTTGGCTTATTTGATTTGAATATATTATTTGATTAGTCCATTTATAGGTTAACTCTACTATTACTGCCTTGCATTGACAGTAAATTTCACTAGAAATTTGAAGTAATTTACACAGGAAATTTCCTGGTGATAAACCTGGAATATGATTTTCAACTTTCGTAGGCGAGCACTAAAGTCCCAAACTTCAAGAATTTCTCTTCTTTTCCTTTTGTATCTTCTCATTTTCTTGGCATGCGCGCAGCTGCATCAAGGAAATAACGTTTCAGATGCGAAAAATATAGATAAAAGTGAAAAATAGAAACGGAAAAAAATAATCCCAAATATCGACAAACATCACAAGAGAAGCTTGATATCAACAACATGTTGCAGTCCACAGTCTTTCCATTACATTATAATTACTTCTAAAAAAAATTTAATTTAATTTTTAATTATACGCGATCATCAACTACCTCAAAATTACCACTCTACATTCCAGCTCAATATCGATTAACATGTGGCTAAAAAATTTGATTGCTGCTCAATATTTACCACTACACGCTTGAGAAATTTCTTTGCCACTTTTCCCTCTACGTGTTACATTTTTTACCTTTTATAATTATGATTATTGCATTGCTAATAATTTACAAGAAAAATGATGAACATTTTTTAGTGAATTAAGTTCAATTATACAAAATCCTGTGCAAATTATACAAAATCCTGCTTTAAAAACCTCGCTCTGGGATTAATTAGCGAGAATAAGAAAATTCTGTGCAAATTCTATAAAATTTATTATTAATCATCGATATAATATTTATTATAGGTCATCAATATTAAATAATGATTTATTTTCTAGCATAAACTTTGTTTGAAATAAAATTGATAAAAGACATGATCACAATTATTGATGGGATTGTATAAAAAATAATTAAATTGAGATTTTTTAATTATTTTTAAACATGTCATGGTTTTAGGTACATCATGTAAATTATAAAAAAAATATTTATTTTTCTAATATATATAGTAATAACAAATGGTTAGAATGCTTTCGTCCTTTTCGAGTGGAAAGTGGGAACTCCTGTGAGAGCTTTATGCCACTTTCTATCATTAGATGTAATGGCTTTGGCAAAAAGAAACAAATAAAAGTTAGTGATCACACTGCTTTAGCCCAAGATTCTTTCATGATTGTCTGAATGTTTTAGAGAGAATCAGTCTTCATCGCTTTAATAAATTGTTACCTTTCCCTTCTTTACATGGCTCCCTCGATCGATGTAAAAAAGCAAACGCCCCATTTGATTTTCAATCAGTATGAGTGAGAAAGAGAGGACAAGCGGGTACTCTCACTTTCTCTACTTTTTTTAATGATTTTAATATGTTAATAAAAAACAAAAAAAACTGGCATCTCATTGTTGTATGCATCCAAGCTAAAGCCAATTCAAGAAAGAAGATTTGAAGAATACCACCAGCAGCAGGAGTAATACATTAACATAACAACACTTGAGGGTCTAGTCCATTGGTCAACAGCAAAGCTTGTCTTTGTGAAGGTCCTGGGTTCGATCCTCAAGAGTACCAGCCTGTCACCCCCGCGGTGCCTTACCTGCCTACTGGGCTTGCAGGATGTTCAGTGGGCCCGGGGAATAGTCGTGGTGCGCGTAAGCTGGCCCGGACACCCCGGGTTACCAAAAAAAAAAAAAAAAAAATACATTAACATAACAGCATTATGGCAGAACGAGGGACGACCTCAGTGCAAGGGCGGAGACATGTTAAAGGCTTGGGTGCGCTATAACTTAGATTAACATTTTATTAATATTTTTTTGACTAGTTTTATATAAAAAAAAATTATAATTCTTGATTGAGTTATTAAAAAAATTTTAAAATTTACGTGGAGCTTTTTAATATAATATTTTAACTTGGGTTAAAATTTAAAAATATTTTTTAAAAATTCAGAAATTTAATGAAAAATCATAATTTAGCCAATTTTATGTTATTGGATTTAATTTTCAATCCGACAATTAGATTGAACTGAAATTTTATAAGGGATCTTAAAATATATTGAATAAAATATAATTAAAATTTTATGATGAACAGAGCTTGATAGTGCTAATAAAAAAAACCATCAAATAAAAACAAATCAAGAATAAAATGATTATTTCCATTAAAAAGTAAAATAAATTAACTCTTCCTTCATTTTATACGTTGCCATCCTTACATTAGAGTACACTCCCACATGCGTTATGGCAGCGGTTTGCTCTGTTATTGTTCTCATTTCTCTTATTGTTGAAAGATCCCTTCGCCTCCTTGGAAAAGACATTCCAAGTGTGCAGTGTTTATTGTCATAAAGTTTTTCAAACTCCCAATGTTGAGAGAGAAATTAAAAGTAGCAAAAGGAAACAACCAGTGAGGACAATATCCTCCAGCTCATCAGATCCGTTTCTTGTCATAAAGTTTTGAATAGAATGCCCATCAAAAAGTACTTTCGTGCATTATTGTCATAAAGTTTTTCAAACATCCAATATAGAGAGAGAAATTAAAAACAAAAAAAAGCAAAAGGAAACAACCCCCACCCCATCTTTCTTGTTCCCTTTTCCTTCTTTACATGGCTTACTCAATGAAAAAGCAAGCACTAATGCACCTTCTCCACAAAAGTTTTAGTAATTTACAAAGGAAATTTCTACTTTATATGAATTGAAAAACTATTATTGACTGACTTCTTGCAAGGTATTTGCAAGAAGGCTAAAGAATTAAAGATTTTTAATTTTTAAAAATTATAATTTAAAATTCATTGACGAGTGTGTCTACATGTACATATAGAAACCGCTGATTCAATTTGAATATGTTATTTGATTAGTCTAATTCGTGACTTGCATTGACTAAAAATTAGCACTAGAAATTCCTAGTTTGGTGGTGCTTTCTCGGCCGGCAAATGAATAGAAAGCATATCCTTTTATCCTATATAAAGAATAATACAATTAACCTCATTTCTATATCTTTGCTTTACTCTCCAGCTAGCCTGATACATATGAGTCTCAAGACATACGGCCATTGATAGAAAGGTGTGTTGAAGCAAAATCATTTTTTATCTGTAGCGACCTCAGTAATGTTAACGCGTGGACTCCAAATTCCTTGTTCTTTCTTTGTGTATTATTAGAAAAATTGTCATTGACTGATTTAATTGGAAATTATTTGCGAGAAAGCTAAAAAGAATTAGAGTTTTTTTAATTTATAAAATTATAATTTTAAATTGTAAAAAAAATTCAATTATTTTAAAAAATAAAACATCAACTATTTATATAATAGCAAAATAAATCTATTAAAATAAATTGAGAATAACTAGTAAAATCAAGCAAATAATCCAAAAATAACAAGAAAATAAAAATATTTCCTAAATCTGATTTGATTATATTTTTTATCTTGATTGACTTACTTGATAAGTCTTCGCTAAGCATAAATGAACTTTAATCTAAGAATCTGTTTGATATTTCTTCATTTATTAATGAAATATTACTTTTATTGTATAGTTCTTGGTTCTGAGTCGATCCACCAGGTCAATAGGTGAACAGTACATTCTTTGAATTTATTAGAAGAAATGTGTAATGTAAATTATAAAAAAAATACTTATTTTTCTGATATATATAATAATAATAAATTAGATGATAGTAACAAGAAAATAAAAATTAATTTGAATAAACTGTACGAGTTTCTATTTTGAAGAATAGAATGAAGTTAAATATTCTTAATAAAGAAAGAAAGAAAGAAAGAAAATATATTTTTAATAAATATAAAAGATGGATAAAATTAGAGAACGAGAAAGGGATATATATAGAATCTCTTTGTAAAATTTCTAAAAACTTCCGCTTCTAACATGCTGTAATTTCATACCTTCTATCATCTGATCTACAAATATAGAGGTAACTCATATTTTATCCTGAGGGGATGCCGAATAGATCTACAAATCAAAATGATTTAAAATAATTAAGAGTGCATCCATAGTCTTACAGCTAGTACTAAAGTTTTTTTTTTTTTTCTAAATTAAAGATGAATATTTTTTGTTGGCATCAAATAATTTAAAATGAGAATTACAGAGCAAAGGGTTTAATCAAATATTAAAAGAGAAGGTTTTGTGTAATTATTAGATAATTGAAATCATCACTAATCTCCTTTTTTCATTTTCTTTTTTTTTTATTATCCCTAGAATGCACGAAACATTGAAACACCGCAATTTTTCATTTATTAATGCTTGATGAATTGTTAGAAGAGTGAGGTCTCCACAAACATTGAAACACCGCAATTTTTCATGATAAAATCCAAAGGATGGGTACTTTGGTGTTTGTGGCGCTGGTAAATGGAAGAACAGATCAAGAGATGAAATCCCTCTATACCGCTGTTATTTCTTTCAAGGTGCGTACTTTGGTGTGTATCACGTGTTTGTTGCATTTACTGCATATGATAGTGGGAACTTGTTTATCAAGAATTAAAGCAGTTGCTTATGGATAATTAGCTCTTCCATCCAGCATTAATTCTATTATCAATTATAGTTTAGTCACTGGTTGTAGATAAAAGATTTTAAGATATTTTTTTGATAAATATTGATAATCTATTATCAAGTTTTATTTTTATCATTTAAATTTAGAATTAATTCTATTATGTATTTAAATGTGTTTAGTTACCTTGTAAACCGTATGCATGGTAGAGTCCCTCAAATATTCTGGCCACAGCAAATTGTACGGGGCTTGCAACCACTATATTTTATGCCAAGCAGTATTTTGTCCTTGAACCAAAAAGGACAATAATTGAGCACAAGTGGTACAGGTCAGGCTTAAACTAAGCTTGCTAGAGCCAGTTCTCAATTTTAGGCACCAGCTCTCAATCGAATTTTAGCAAAATCTGGGCTAGGATTTGAAACAAATGTAGCTCTTTTTTTCTCCTTTTATTGTAAAAAAATAATATTCATGGATTAATTTTCGTATAATTTAAGAAAGTAAGTCCTTTAATCAAATTTTAGAGTGATCATCCTCAATGTGTTAAAAGTAAATGTTAATTACCACTAAGAAGGAACGCAAAAATACATTCATTTTCTTGTCATAAAGTTTTGAAGAGCTATCAAAACGTACTATCGTGTATTATTGTCATAAAAATTTTCAAACTTTCAATATAGAGAGAGAAATAAAAATAAAAAGCAAAAGGGAACAACCATTTTGATATTCAATCAGTATGAGTGAGAAAGAAAGGAAGCATCTTTCTTGTGTCATTTCCCTTCTTTACATGGCTTACCTGATGAAAAAAGCAAACACCCCATTTTGATATTCAATCAATATGATTGAGAAAGAACGACAGGGCAAGGTTTGTTGAGGCTTTTCTTGGAACCTCGCTCCTTGCTTTTTTTAACGCGCGGACCTAGGACTACACACTTGAGAAATTTCCTTGCTTTTTTTCCTCTAGGTACTGTTACCTTTTACCTTTTATAATTATGATTATTGCATTGCTAATAATCTGCAGCAAAGATGATGAACATTTTTTAGTGATTTCAAAATAACAAAAAATAATAAAATTGAACCATATTTAAAAAAAAAATTAATATCTTTTTTATAATTATACTCCAACAGCAACTACCTCGAAATTACCACTCCAAATTCCAGCTCAATATCGATCAACATGTTGCTAAAATTGATAAAAGACACATAATGATGGTATTGTATATTTTGAACTAAATTGAGGTTTTTTAATTATTACTTTAAAATATATCATGGTTTTAATAGTTGGACGGTATATTATATAAATTATTAAAAAATATTTATTTTTATTATATATGTAGTAATAATAAATTAGATGATAATAACAAAAGAATAGGAATTAGTTTGAATAAATAGTACCAGTTCCTATTATGATATGCATAGAGAAGAAGTTGGAAGAATAAAATGAAGTCAAATATTCTTAATGAAAAAAAAACACAGAAATAATTAAAATATTTTTTTAATAAATATAAAAGATGGATGAAAATATTAGAGAACATGAAAGAGATATATAATCTCTTTGTAAGATTTCTAATAACTTAATTACAATTACATTATAATTTCTTCCTTAAATTATTCAAAATATATATTATTCTAGGTTTTAATGTAATTAAAAAGGAATTATTTGCAAGAAAGCTAAAGAATTAAATTTTTTAATTTTTTAAAATCTCGTTTTTTTTTTAAATTGTAAGAAAATAATCAATTGTTTTTTAAAAATAAAACATCAACTATATATATAATAGCTAAATCTATTAAGATAAATCGAAAATAACTAGTAAAATCAATGACTTATATTGACGAGTCTGTCTATATATACATATAGGAACTGCTGATTCGATTTGAATATGTTATTTGATTAGTCTAATTCATGATTTGCATTAACTCAAAATTACCACTAGAAATTCCTAGTTTCGTGGTGCTTTCTCCGCCTGCAAATGAATATAAAGCATATCCTTTTATCCTATATAAAAAATACAATTAACCTTTTTATCTTTCATAATTATAATTATTGCACTACTAATAATTTGCACGAAAGAATATTCTTTCTCTGAAAAGGGCTTGAGAAAACCCTAAGCATATTATATAATCTCTTACAGGAATCTCTTTATTAAATCATCAAAATATCAAAGTCTGTTTCCAAAAGACTATGAGTACAGTTTATATATAGAAACAACCAAATATAAAATTATTATTTTTTAAATAGAAAAACCAGAGAGCTTGATAATATTTAATAAAAAAAATAAAAAAGAAAAATTATTCCTTTTTAAGTAGAAAAAAATTATAAAGATTTTAATAATACTAAATAAGAAAAATAAAAAATCTGAGAAAATATTTATTATTCCAATAGTTCTTATATTAAAATCTCATTTATCATATGTTATATCTATCAAAATAATAATAATAATAATTTGTGACGTGAACTAAAGCTATATGCAAACACTAGAAAAAACCCGGTAGAGACCCGTTTTGTTTTTTCAATTTTTTTTTTCTAGCTAGAGACCTCTTTTTTATATATATATATTTTTCTATTGGTTACTAAATCATTTCAAAGTTCACTATATAAATACTAGAAGAATAATTTGTGACGTGAACTAAAGCTATATGCAAAAACTAGAAAAAACCCGGTAGAGACCCGTTTTGTTTTTTCAATTTTTTTTTTTCTAGCTAGAGATCTCTTTTTTTATATATATATATTTTTCTATTGGTTACTAAACCATTTCAAAGTTCACTATATAAATACTAGAAGAATATTTTATTTTTTCAATGTGGAATAAAAAAATCATTTTGGTTTAAAAGAATAAAATAATATCTTTTTAATATGAGATAAAAAAACCTTTTGAAATAATCTTTTAAATTTTATTATATGCAACATGTATAACCTATATTCATATGAATTGTTTCTTTAATTTTTTTCATATGAAATATTAAAAATCAAATATATATATTTTTTTTAGTTGACTCGGTCAATCCGTGTAACTCGAGATTTTGTTTTTTAATTGGGTTAATTTTAGGCTGGGTTCGATAATTATGATTAAATTTGTTGAAAAAAACTTAATTATTTTTGTTTTTATAAAAATGAAAGGTAAAGAATTAAATTATGACATATATAACTAATTATTGACATACTCTTATTACAAACACAAAACTTTATCTCACTTCATGATACCCATGTTTTCAACGCTTTACACTGCTTTAATAAATTGTTACAGTAAAAGCACAGAGAGGAACGGTTCAAGAAAAAACAATAATGGAGTTGAAGCAAAATCTGTGTTTAATTTTTTCTTTTTTGTGTTTTACATTGGTCAACAATAGCTTGGAAGAGTTTGGTATCAGTAACACGTGGACCCAGTTGTTGTGGAAACTTTGCAGAGGATCTGCACTCTGCAGGAAGAAAAATGATTTTAATAGATGTACTGTACATCATTTGAATTTATTAAAAGTAACGTGTAATGTAAAGTATGTACTGTACACCTGCTTTCAACGTTTTACGCTGCTTGCTCTTTGACAATCATTGCTTTGCTAATAATTTGAAAGAAACTTTCTCAATTTCCTTCTATTTTTTTAGTGAATTCAAAATAAACAAAAAATAAGGTGAATCTCTCAACCGCTGGATTTGGATATAAGGATAAGAGATTGTGGGCACCTCTTTTCTTTTTTTTTGACAACTCATGATTTATGTTATTGTCCCCCCCCCCTTTTAAATAATTAAAATATAAATCACTTGATTATGTTCCACATTAAGGATATAATTAATCGGACCCACCATTATGTTCCACATTAAGGATATAATCCAATGTTTCATAATGATCTTCTTAAATGAAGTTGTTTTTTTCCGCCTTAATGTTTAGCATTTTTTACTTTCCCTGTTCTTTCCCCATTTCTCCGATTCAATAATTTCAGTTGCAAAACTTCTCTCTCCGATTGCTGCAATTTCATAGCTAACTCTTTGTTATACAGAGGTATAGCTAACTCTTCTTTGCTTCTTTCTTGTTTTAATTTCATGTCTTTACCAATAACAAAAATGTGAAAGCTTTGTTTGTTTTTTGTTTAACTTCAGTTGCTCTTGTCTTATGCTTTCTCATTATTAAGCTTAAATTGCTAATTGATTGTTCCTTCAATTCTACAGCTGAAATGGCAGAGCTAGAGTCTTCTCGTTCTATACCAGAAGGGTACTACGATGTCTTCTTGAGCTTTAGAGGAGAAGATAATCGCAAGACGTTTACTGGTCATCTATATACTGCCTTAGTCCAAGCAGGAATCCACACTTTTCTAGATGATGTTGAACTTCCTAGAGGAGAAGAAATCTCCGAGCATCTTATCGAGGCAATTCGAGAATCAAAGATATCCATAGTTGTCTTCTCAAAAGGATATGCTTCTTCTAGATGGTGTCTCAATGAACTTGTAGAGATTCTTAAGTGCAAAAGGAAGAAAACCGGTCAGATTGTTCTTCCTATATTCTATGACATTGATCCTTCAGATGTGAGAAAACAGACTGGCAGTTTTGCAGAGGCATTTGATAAGCATGAAGAGCGTTTTGAAGAGGAGTTGGTGAAGGAGTGGAGAAAAGCTCTTGAGGTTGCCGGAAACCTATCTGGATGGAGTCTCAATGATATGGCAAATGGGTATTCCTTTTCTCTCTAAGATTCACTTGCAGACGTTTATGGAGTAATTTTACATTACATTTTTCAATTTGAAGTTATAAAATATTTCTTTTTAGCATACTTAATTGACTTGCTATCGATGACTTGCCTTTTTTTCTGTGAGCAGGCATGAAGCAAAATTTATCGAAGGGATTATCAAGGATGTGTTGAAGAAATTATGTCGCGAGTGCTTAGATGTTCCTGAGCACCTCGTAGGTATGGATCGGCGTACTCACAATATTTATGACTTTCTAAATAATGCAACAAATGATGTATGCATTGTGGGCATACATGGGATGCCAGGAATAGGAAAGACAACTATAGCAAAAGTTGTATTTAATCAACTCTGCAATGGATTCGATGGAAGCTGTTTTCTTTCGGATATCAATGAAAGGTCAAAACAAGTTAATGGTCTTGTTCCTATACAAAAGCAACTTCTTCATGATATTTTAAAACAGGATGTTGCAAACTTCGATTGTGCTGATAGAGGAAAGGTTCTGATCAAAGAGCGACTTCGTCACAAAAGAGTTCTTGTTGTTGCTGATGATGTGGCTCATCTGGACCAGCTAAATGCATTGATGGGAGATCGAAGTTGGTTTGGTCAGAGAAGTATAGTAATTATTACAACAAGATATTCAAGTTTACTTCGTGAAGCAGATCAAACATTTCAGATTGAAGAATTGGAACCAGATGAGGCCCTTCAGCTTTTCAGCTGGCATGCCTTTAAGGACACCAAACCAGCAGAAGATTATATTGAGCTTTCGAAGAAAGCCGTTGGTTGCTGTGGAGGACTTCCTTTAGCTCTTAAGGTTATAGGAGCTCTTCTGTTCAGGGAAAACAAAGATAGATGGGGAAGTGAAATTGACAACTTGAGCAGAATTCCAAACCAAGGTATTCAAGAAAAGCTTCTAATAAGTTATCACGCACTTGATGGTGAACTACAAAGAGCATTCCTTGATATTGCATGCTTCTTTATTGGTATAGAGAAAGAATACGTCGCAAAAGTGCTAGAAGCCCGTTGCCGTTACAATCCAGAAGTTGTTTTGGAAAAACTCTGTGAAAGGTCTCTGATTCAATTTCATGTAATTAAAGATGAAAGACAGTTATTTGGAAGGACTGTAAGTGTAACCATGCACGATCTATTACGAGACATGGGAAGGGAGATCGTTTGTGAATCGTCTCCCTTGCTTCTTGGAAATAGGACCAGAATTTGGAAGAACGACGAAGCATGGGATGTACTTGACCAGCAGAAGGTAAGAGCTCAATGCATACACGAAAGCATAGTCATGCGTATTTTCTAGTCAAACTTATTACAAATAATCATATGAAAGTTTTATTGTTTTTTTTTTAGGGTACGGTTGATGTAGAGGATCTTGCACTAGAGGGTCTTGCACTGGATGTCAGAGCATCAGAAGCTAAATCACTTAGCACAGGATCATTTGCGAAAATGAAGCGCTTAAATTTGCTCCAAATCAACGGAGCACATCTCACCGGATCCTTCAAACTGCTTTCTAGAAAGTTGATGTGGATTTGTTGGCATGAATGTCCTTTGAAATTTTTGCCATCTGATTTTACCTTGGACAATCTAGCTGTTCTTGATATGCAGTACAGTAGCCTTAAAGAACTATGGAAGGGAAAAAAGGTGCGAAACATACTAAAATCCCCAAAATTTCTCCAGTACGTAATTTTTATTTACATGTTACGACTTTCTATGAATAATTTTAATTATTTGCGCTCTATTATAACAGATTCTCAACAGGCTAAAAATCTTTGATCTTAGTCATTCTCTGAACCTTATTAAAACACCAAACTTGCTCAGTTCAAGTCTAGAGAAACTAATTCTGGAAGGTTGCTCGAGTTTAGTTGAGGTGCATCAATCAATTGGACATTCGATGAGCCTTGTTTTCTTGAATTTGAAGAGATGTCGGAGCTTGAAAACTCTCCCTGAAAGCATTGGCAATGTAAAGTCTCTTAAAACTCTGAATATTTCTGGGTGTTCACAACTAGAAAAATTACCAAAAGGCATGGGTGATATGGAATCCTTAACTAAGCTGCTAGTCGATGGGATTAAAACTGAGCAATTTCTCTCTTCAATTGGGCAATTAAAGTATGTCAAATGGTTATCATTGCGTGGATGCAGTCCGACTCCACCAAGTTGTTCTTTGATTTCAGCAGGTGTTTTGACTCCACCAAGTTCTTTGATTTCAGCAGGTGTTTTGAATTTGAAATGTTGGTTGTCAACATCTTTCACTCAATGGAGATTAGTGAAACGTCTTAAGCTTTCTAAAAGTGGTTTGTCTGATCACACAACTAATTGTGTTGATTTTAGGGGTTTGTTCTCTCTAGAAGTATTGGATCTAAGTGAAAACAAATTCTCTAGCCTGCCTTCTGGGATCGGCTTCCTTCCCAACCTATGGTGCTTGGTTGTTAAGACATGTAAATATCTTGTATCAATCCCAGATCTTCCTTCAAGTTTAAGCCGTTTGGATGCATCCTCTTGCATATCATTGGAAAGAGTAAGAATACCAATCCAGTCAAAAAAAGACCTATGTGTAAATGTATTTGAATGTCTTTCGTTAAAAGAGATTCAGGACATCGAAAGGCTAAATAATAGTTTCTGGAATGTTAGTGTTCAAGGACGCAGTCATTCACCAAATAAATTACAGAAGAGCGTTGTTGAGGTATTATTTCTTTCAGTCTCTCTTGCACAAGAAGAAACACACACAATTGGCACATACATTTATTAATGTCTAAAATCACAGTATTCCTTGAAATTAATATGTATACAGGCAATTATTATTATTATTATTATTATTATTTTATTTTAAAAAAATAAATATCATCTTTAATAATATTTTCTTATTTTTCTTATTTAATCTAAAAAATTAAATATTATCTTTAATAATATTTTTTATTAAATATTTAAAGTCTTTGGTTTTCTTTTTTATTTCTTGATTTTATGATAATATATTTATACAGGCAATGTGCAACCGTGGTCACGGGTATCGTATTAACTTCAGTCTAGAACATGATGAACTACATGAGAGGCCAGATTGGATGAGCTACAAGAGAGAAGGAGGCTCATTGTCATTCCATATACCTCCAGACTTCCATGGCTTAGTTCTTTGGCTTGAGAAGGGCACTCATCTTTACACACACACTAACATTATTATTATTATAAGAAATAAAAGCAACGGAAGAATATTGTTTAATGATAAACGAGCACAGATAGGAATACATATATTTATGGAGGGATGGATAAGATACGTAAGTAGAAGTGAAATGGCAATGAAAGATTACTGTGAAGATGACGAATTGGAACTATGCATTTCTTCAGAGCCAACAGAGTATGCACTGCGCATGGGTGAGACATGGAAACTATGGGGTGAAAAATGTGGGGTCCATGTGATTGCAGAGAAGTCATATTCATTTGAAGAGTCGGTAGTGGGAAGAGATACAGTGATGCCTTCACCACCGCTGTATCATCTGCTTCCTCATCCTCATCGTAGTTCAATTAAAGCGTCTACACCTAAGCAATGGTGTGACTTTTTACTTGCGGAGCTGCAAAACCATAACATCGGTTTATTTCTTCTTGGTAAGAACAAATATTTCCTTTAGTTATTTTTATTCTATTCTATTTAATTTATGAGATTAAATATTATCTTTAATTATTTCATTATTACTATTTTAATATAAAAAATTAAATATCATTTTTAATAAAAAATTAAATATTTAAGGCTTTTTAGTAAGAATACATATTTCCTTTAGTTATTTCTATTTTATTCTATTTAATTTAAGAGATTAAATATCATCTTTAATTATTACATTTTTCTTATTTAATCTAAAAAATTAAACATTATCTTTAACAATATTTTTTATTAAATATTTAGATTTTCTTATTTAATCTAAAAAATTAAATATTATCTTTGACAATATTTTTTATTAAATATCTAGAGTCTGCTTGGTTTTTTTTTTTTTCTTGATTTTATGATAATATTTTTCTTATTTAATATAAAAAATAAATTTTATCTTTAATAATTAGATCTATCGAATATCACTCAAAAAATTAAATTATATCTTTAATAATTATTTTTGAAAAACAAAAAGCCAACAATCACTAACATATTTTATTAAAATCACTTTAGTTTATTTAGGAAATATTGAAAACTGATTTTTGTTTTTTTACATTTAAATAAAAAATTGAATAATGTTTTTATATTTTATTTCAAATTCAATATTTTTTAAAAAAAATGAAAACAAAATGATATTAACCTTTTTTTATTATAAAGTCAGTTTCTTAATTAAAAGTGAAGGGGATTTGTTTGTAATAACAAAATGCATATATAATCATGCACGGTTAACTTTATTTCCAAACTTGAAAGTTCTACTGAATTTGATGGTTTTATAGGTAAGAAGGAGCTGGATGGATGAGTTATTTTACATAGAAATGCTTGAAGCTACTCCAAATTAGTACGGTAATTCTTTTCCATCCGCTTTCAAATTGGACGACCTAGTTGATATTATCCATGATGTAATTTATACTTTTGATGAATATTGTTTCATTTTTTTTTTCTCACTTCTTCTATGTATTCTCCAAAAACTGAAAATCTTTGATGTTAGTTAGAAATTAATTGGTTTTCTAGGAAGAAATTATTAGTTGAGATATACTATTTAAGTTGATTCTTCATTGTTTAATGTTATGATATATTTAAGATAATTGATGAAAACAAATAATACATAGGAAATTTCTGAAAGTATCCTTAATTAGTGTCATAAGTAAAGTCTTGTTAGTTTTGGCTATAAGATCTTGCTATGTATTTTATGCATGGTTTTACTACTTTTTAGCTTTTATTTATTTGTATATAGAACTTTTGTTTTTCTTGTCAGTTTGTCATTAGCTTCATGGCACCAACATCAATTAATAATAATTCTTGGACTATTATTAAATAAAGAAAAAACATAAATATTGTTTAAAACACCGAACTTGAATTGACAATAATCTAATTTAGAAAATAATTAATTTATCCTTGTAGTATAAGAAAATAGTATTTAATTCTTTTGTTTTTATTTTCATGTATGATTTAATGTGTTGATTGAAATTGACAATTGAGTTGTTAGTCATAACAAAAGGTATGTACAATCATGCACATTTAACTTTCTTTTCAAATTTGAAAGTTATATTGAATTTGATGGCTTTTTAGGATACAAAAGACTTGAATTGACTTGAGAGTACAAGATCATTTTACGTGGAGATGCTTAGAGTTGCTCCAAATCAGCACAACACTTCTATCTGACATGTTGATATGTATTTGTTGGCTTGAAGATCATTTTCCAAGCTTGGAAGTTTTATTGAATGCTCTTTGAAATCTTTTCCATCCGCTTTTATATTGGACAACCTGGTTGTTAATTATTATCCATGATGTAATTTATATTTTCAAGTGTTGATTGAAATTGACAACCTAGTTTTATTTAATGTGTTGATTGAAATTGACAAGTGAGATTAATTATTCACATATTGTTATATTGGTTTTGAGTTCAAATAAATGTTTTAAAAAGGAGTTTTTTCATGAATACAACCCTTTATGTATTCAATATCAATGATGAGAGATTTTAACGTCTTGTGAATGCATTTATTTTATATATGGATGATTTTGTTAAGAATTGGTTGGTAAAAAACTTAATTTTGATATATAAACAGAGAACAATAAATAGCTAAGAATTGATGTGAAAAAAATAATTTATGTGTTAGTATAAGCTAATTGAAATGAAGATTAAAAAAAAAGGAAAAAGAGAGACTAGTAAACGGTCTTCTTAGTTTGCCGTATGGAAAATCATGTCATTTACGGGACTGCTGGAGAGAGTGTATTGATAATTTCACTCGAAAAGTTTTAGTACTTTACAAAGGAAATTTCTCCTATATATGAATTGAAAAACTATTTTGACTGATTTCTTGCAAAGTATTTGCAAGAAAGCTAAAGAATTAAAGTTTTTTAATTTTTAAAATTATAATTTAAAATTCATTGACGAGTGTGTCTATATGTACATATAGGAACTGCTGATTCGATTTGAATATGTTATTTTATTGGTCTAATTCATGACTTGCATTGACTCAGAATTAGCACTAGAAATTCCTAGTTTCGTGGTGCTTTCTCGGCCTGCAAATGAATAGAAAGCATATCCTTTTATCCTTTTTTTTTTTTTAATCGCGTGGGACCTAGTTGTTGCGACCACACGAAATTACCACTCCGAATTCCTTCTTCTTTCTCTGTATATTATTAAAAAAACTGTCATTGACTGATTTAATTGGAACTTATTTGCGAGAAAGCTAAAAGAATTAGAGTTTTTTAATTTATAAAATTATAATTTTAAATTGTAAAAAAAATTCAATTATTTTAAAAAATAAAACATCAACTATTTATATAATAGCCAAATAAATCTAATAAAATAAATTGAGAATAACTAGTAAAATCAAGCAAATAATCTAAAAATAACAAGAAAATAAATATATTTTCTATGTTTGATTTGAGTATATTTTTTATCTTGATTGACTGACTTGCTAAGTCTTAATGAACTTTACTCTAAGAATCTATTTGATATTTCTTCATTTATTAATTTAATCAACAATAATTTCTCATCTTCAATAAAAATTTGAGTTTATCTTCCGAGTAAGACAAACCGTGTATTTTAAAATAATATTGCCAAAAGATCCCCTTATATATGGATCAAGACAACAGCATCAATCCCATGTTAGTAATAGAATAAGTTTTACATAATTCTCAAGTTTAGTAGAATAGTAGTGGATTAATTTTTTTAATATTAAAAATACATCTAATTAATTTTTTAATGATTTAAAAATAATAAAAATTATTTAACAATAAAAATATATTTTTTAAATACTTTTACACCGCAAAAAACAACTACTTTTCAAGTCTTCCTACCCATCGTTAAATCAAACCTATAAAACCTAACCATTACAGTTTCTCTCCATCGTCTTCCTCTGCTTTTGTCATGGCATCAACTCATTGAGTACAGGTAAAGATACTTGATGTATGTCAAGTCACCCCGTCCTTGAACTCACTTGACCCAGCCACCGAGTTATTTTTTCCGCTCATCTTTTTTCATATCCTGCTCTTGAAAGTCGCTCCAGCTGAACACGCTTATTCCTCTACAAACTCACCGAGGCAACAACAGATTATTTTAACTCAGTAATCCTTCTAGGTAAGCCCAGGCCACATTGATTCAGTTAAAAATAAATCTAATTCAAATTAGATATAATCTATTATTTAAAATATTAAAAAATAAATTTAAAAATACATAAAATAAAAATAAAAATAAAAATAAATCTACTGTTAAAATTATATTCTTCGATATATTTTTTAAGTGTTTGATAAAATTCCTTAACTGGAAAAAAAAAAATCTTATTTACACTTTACAGTGCTTTAGACCAAGTTTGGTTTTTAAAATATACATCTAATTAATTTTTTGATGATTTAAAAATAATAAAAAATTATTTTAAAATAAAAATATATTTTTTAAATACTTTTACACCGCAAAAAACAACTATTTTTTCAAGTCTTCCTTCCCATCGTTAAATCAAACCTATAAAACCTAATCATTATAGTTTCTCTCTCCATCGTTTTCCTCTGCTTTTGTCATGTCACCCCGTCCTTGAACTCACTTGACCCAGCCACCGAGTTATCTTTTCCGCTCATCTTTTTTTCATATCCTGTTCTTGAAAGTCGCTCCAGCTGAACACGCTTATTCCTCTACAAACTCACCGAGGCAAACACCAGATTATTTTAACTCAGTAATCCTTCTAGGCCACATTGATTCAGTTAAAAATAAATCTAATTCAGCTTGGATATCAACAACATATTGCATCCACAGTCTTATTACATTATAATTACTTAGGAGGACAGTTGAATCATGCTTCTAAAAATTTTAATTTTTTCTTTTTTATAATTATACTCCATCAGCAACTACCTCGAAATTAGCACTCCAAATTCCAGCTCAATATCGATCAACACGTGGCTAAAGAATTTGCTTGCTACTCAATATTTACCAATACGCGCTTGAGAAATTTCCTTGCTTTTTTTGCCCCGCATGTTACATTTTTATCTTTTATGATTATGATTATTGCATTGCTAATAATTTGTAAGAAAGAATATTCTTTCTCTGAAAAGGGCTTGAGAAAACCCTAAGCATTGTAGATAATCTCTTATAGGAATCTCTTTATTAATAAATCATCAAAATATCAAAGTCTATTTCCAAATACTATTACTATAGTTTTTTTTAATATAAAAATAGAAAACAACTAAATAGAAAGTTATTATTTTTTAAATGAAAAACTAGAAAAGCAATTGAATAAAAAATAAAATAGAAATTTAATCAACAACAATTTCACATCTCCATTAAAAATTTTAGGTTTATCATTAACACAAACCCTGTATTTTAAAATACTATTGTCAAAAAACTCTATAATATATGAATCAAGACAATAGTAGAATAACTTTTACATATTTTTCAAGTTTTTGTAAAATAGTAGTGGAATAATTTTTAATAATTAAAAATTAAAAAACACTGTTGGTGACAAAATGACAACCACGTTGGAAGTGGTTGTTATTGATGTAAACAACTTGATATCCATTGAATCTGCTCCGGTGACCTACTTTTCAGATGTGGAAAAAGGAGAATAAGAGCTTGACTATAAGTGGTCATTGACTCATTAGTAATAGAATAACTTTTACAAATGTTTCAAGTTTAGTAGAATAGTTACCTCTTTTATAATTATGATTATTGCACTCCTAAGAATTTGCAAGAAAGATGATGAACGTTTTTTAGTCAATTCAGAATAACAAAATAAGGTTTGTTGAGGTTTTTCTTGAACCTCACTTTGTGTAAATTATACAAAATTTATTATTAATCATGGATATTTATTATTGATCATCAATATTGAATAATGGCTTACTTTCTAGGAATGTTATGAGAAGCAACAGAGTTAAGAGCTTTTTTGAAAATATAAATTCGAAACCTCTGATCAATGGAGTCGTGGGTAAGACTTGGCTATATGGCCTATTTGATCAGGAAATTGGCATTTCGGTTGATAATGCATTTGAGTGTACCGATTGGTTGAAGACTTACAGTTGCCTTTAAT
Source organism: Populus alba (assembly GCF_005239225.2). NCBI lineage: Eukaryota > Viridiplantae > Streptophyta > Magnoliopsida > Malpighiales > Salicaceae > Populus > Populus alba. Next base: position 3,044,166 of record NC_133302.1, on the reverse strand, counting down.
GGACCTCGAGGGATTTTAGATGGGACACTGGGAAATTCCATTAACATAGTCAAGGAGGTTGTATCCTAGAAGGAGGGCTTCAAATTGTGCAGAATTGATACAAAATTGATGCTAGACAGAATTGATGCAGTCTTCCTTAATGCTTTCAACCTTATACACTGATTGAGTCTTCTAGAAAACAATAAACTTTCAGCGATTATTGCTTGCTCTTTGACAATTATTGCATTTCTAATAATTTTCAAGAAAACATACTTTCTCAATTTCCTTCTTCTTCTTTTTTTTTTTTTTTTTTTAACTATACTCAACGTGCACCTGCCACGAAATTACTAATAAGTAAATTCCAGCTCAATATTTTCTAATACGCGCTTGAGAAAATTTCCTTGCTTTTTTCTTTCCCTGGACGTGTTACCTTTTTATCTTTTATAATTATAATTATTGCATTCTAATAATTTGCAAGAAAGAATATTCTTTCTCTGAAAAGGGCTTGAGAAAACCCTAAGCATAGTATATAATCTCTTATAGAAATCTATTTATTAAATAATCAAAATATCAAAGTCTGTTTCCAGAAAAAACTAAATAAAAAAAATTTATTTTTTAAATAGAAAAACCAGAGAGCTTGATAATATTTAATAAAAAAAATAAAATAGAAAAATTATTCCTTTTTAAGTAGAAACAAAAATTATAAAGATTTAATAATACTGAATAAGAAAAATTAAATTTTCTAAACTAAATTAAAAAATAAAAATAACTGAGAAAAATATTTATTATCCTAATAGTTCTTATATTAAAATCTCATTTATCATATTTTATATTTATCAAAAAATAATAATAATTTATGAACGTGAACTAAAGCTATATGCGAAAACTAGAAAAAACAAATGTATGGAAAACAAATTCATTTGTGATTAACAGATTAACCTCACTTTGTGTAAATTATACAAAATTTATTATTAATCATGGATATTTATTATTGATCATCAATATTGAATAATGGCTTACTTTCTAGGAATGTTATGAGAAGCAACAGAGTTAAGAGCTTTTTTGAAAATATAAATTCGTAACCTCTGATCAATGGAGTCGTGGGTAAGACTTGGGTATATGGACTATTTGATCAGGAAATTGGCATTTCGGTTGATAATGCATTTGAGTGTACCGATTGGTTGAAGACTTACAGTTGTCTTTAATGGACCTCGAGGGATTTTAGATGGGACACTGGGATATTCCATTAACATAGTCAAGGAGGTTGTATCCTACAAGGAGGGCTTCAAATTGTGCAGAATTGATACAAAATTGATGCAGTCTTCCTTAATGCTTTCAACCTTTTACACTGATTGAGTCCTCTAGAAAACAATAAAACATTCAGCAACCACCATGAAATTACCACTCTAAATTCTAATAATTTGCAAGAAAGAATATTAGTTCTCTGAAAACCCTAAGCATAGTGGATAATCTCTTATAGAAATCTCTTTATTAAATCATCAAAATATCAAAGTCTGTTTCTAGAGACTATGACTACAGTTTATATATAGAAACAACTAAATAGAAAAATTATTATTTTTAAAATAGAAAAAACAAGAAGAGCTTGATAATATTTAATAAATAAAATAAAATAGAAAAATTATTCCTTTTTAAGTCGAAACAAAAATATAAAGATTTAATAATATTGAATAAGAAATATTAAAATTTCTAATCTAAATTAAAAAAAAATAATAATAACTGAGACTTTTGTACATGTACAATACTTCCTATATCTATACAAGTATGTCCTATGTAAGAGACTTTAATTGTTTTTTCCATAATTTCAAGACTCAATCCGGTCTAAAATCCGAGTTCCAGGTTTTGATTGGATTATAAAGTTGGCCAGATTAATTTTTTTTAAATCAAAACAATATTATTTTAGTAAAAAAACAAAAAATGAAAAGTCAACGAGTTTGCAGCCGGGTCTTATTGGGTCAGCCGGATCACACCGGGTTTTTTATTTTCCTGTTTTTTTTTTTCAACCCGGTCCAGTTCCAGTACCAGATCAGCTGGGTCCCAGGTCGACCTGCCGCGCTGGACCGGGTTTTAAAACTATGATTTTTTCTCTCTCTTTTTTAACTGCAGATGAAGGGCTAGCATATGTTAATTTTATTTTATCTAGTGGATATTTGATTTGATTAAATTGGATTTTTATCCGATTTAACTAGAGATGGAGACAAAGGTAGACGAGGACTTCAATTGAACCAAGCCCCAACCCGGCCTCGCCTGATTTATTTACTGTATAGATTTGAAATTTAAACTTGATTGTTTTATTATTTATAAATTAAATTTTAAACTTGATAGTTTTAATTTTGAGAAAATTAATGAAAAAACCATAAACATAATACAATAGATAACCTGTCTATGAAATTTTTTTTAATCCGTTTAAATTGAATCAAAGTAATGGGAATGTTCTAAATTAAAGCATGTTTATTTTTTTTTAATTAATATGAATATTCGGACTAGATTGTACACACTAATCCACAAACTCTAAAGTTAACAACCTCAAGCACATTTATTTTTTGATATCACAAGTAATGCATGTGAATGTTCTAAATTAAAACCGTTTGATTTTGATTTCGTGGCTGGATTTTATTTTTTTTTTAAAAAAAATATTTTATAAATTTATTATTTTAAGTTAATGCATTTGATTTTAATATTTTAAATTAATATATATTTTTTTAATTTTAGAATGTTTTAATGTTAAAAATAAATTTTTAAAAAAATTCATTTCAATTTATTTCTAAATAAAAATTATTTTAAAAAATAACAAAATCCAACTCTAATATTATCTATAAAGTGACCAACCAAACTTAGCACCTGGAAACTAAGAGCACATTTGACTAAGGCCTTGTTTGTTTCCCGGAAAGTAGTTTCCGGGAAACCATTTTCCAAACTTTCCTATGTTTGTTTGTCATTAGGAAAGTTGGTCAACGGAAAACAATTTTCAGTCAACGAAAAACACTTTCCGGTCAACGGAAAACACTTTCCAGTCAATTTTAGTCAAAAAAAAAAAATTGACTTGGTTTTCAGGAAAGTGTTTTCCTTTTAGCTGTGTTTGTTTTCCGGAAAGTGGTTTCCGGGAAAGCACTTTCCAAACTTTCTTGTGTTTGTTTGCCAGTAGGAAAGTTGTCAATGGAAAACACTTTCCAGTAAAAGGAAAATTTGGCTTGGTTTTCAGGAAAGTGTTTTCCTGAAAAATTTGAGGGGAAAACACTTTCCGGAAGTTATGAAAAATTTAGAAATGTCATTATTTGCTGATTATATCAAATTTGATCCTCAAACTTTTGATTGTTATATATATTTTGTTTTGAATATTTATTTTCAATTTCATCTCTTAAAATTTTATTTTTATATTAACTTTGGTTCTTATTTTTATAATTGCTATTTGCTTTTTTCTTATCATTTTTTTATTGAAAATTTTATTTATCAAATTTGATCCTCATTCTTTTGATTGTTACGTATTTTATTTGAAATAAATTTATGAAATGTTGATTATTATTATTTTAATCTCTTCATTTTTCATTTTTTTTTTATTTTTTAGATTTGATCCCTATTATTTTGATTATTATTTGTTTTATTGAGATAATTTATGAAATTAAATTTTTTTTTCAATTTCATTCTCATTCAACCTTTTAATTTGTAAGATTTGTTCTTCATTATTTTAATAAACTTGAGAAAAATAAAATATTAATAAGTTATTTTCTAGCTCATTTTCCATGACATAACCAAACAGTGGAAAATGTTTTCCAGTTCATTTTCCATAACACTACCAAACATCGGAAAATACTTTCCCGGAATTCACTTTCCCCGGAATTCACTTTCCAAAAGGAATTCACTTTCCTGCAAACAAACGGAGAAAAAAAGAACTTTTATTTCTTTTAAGTTCTTAAGAGTTCTTTTTTTTTTTCTTCTAATTATTTTATAAAACATTTTATAAATTCCTAAATCCAAGTTTTTGAGATTTGAAATTAACATGAAATCATTTTAACATATAGTTTCAAATACTTTTACGATCATAACTACAACCACAACTAAAAACCTCGGCCTAAGCCTTTTTTTTCTTCTTCAGGTTCGCATTCAAACGAATAAATTCATCGAAAATTTCCGTCTCTGACTCAACATTCAAATCCAAAATGATAACATAAAAATTAAACTCTCATCCTAGATGAGCTAAATATTTCGATCCAGACTCAGACAAGAACTAGATGTATTTCTAGGGTACGCAGAACCATCATTACATTGTTGTTGTATACTGTAAATGCCAGTTGATTCTTGCAGTACTTCTGGAAACAATTTTTTTTTTCTTTTTTCCTTTGAAACAAATTTATTTTTCTCTTTGAATATATTCAGGAAAGAGGAAATAAAGAATTGTGTAAATCAAAAGAAAAGAAAGGTGCAGATTATGCTGCTAGTCAAAATTTTGATCAGTGGATACTTGGCCAAAGATATCAGGACATGATTCCCAGTTGCCCCTTTCCTTGGCTTCCCAGTAACCACCAATATAGCTATAAGTTTCACCACCTTTCTCCTTCACAAACCACCGAGGCTTCCAGCCTCTCTCTTGCATCTTCCGTGCCTGTGATTGTTGAAAAGAATTCTTATTCTCCTCTAATTTACTACATTTCATAAACAGTAGTCAGTAGAAGTGTTGTGCAAGTGTGTGTACAAATGCATTGGTGTAAATACAGCAAGATCACTCCTTGATGCATGTATGTACCTGTCGTTGCCTCTGCTCTAGTCGTAACTTCTCTTCATTGGCCTTTGTATACTCTCCATTTTCCAAGCATCTCTGATCAGGTCTCAGCCTGGAGTCTGTTGATGACAGTTTCTCCTGCGTATAAATTTAATGTCAGCAGCTACGAATGGATACCTTGTTCTCTACTGCAGAGGAGCAGTGAGTGGCATTTCTTGTAAAGAAAGATATTTATCATATTCAAATCTTTCACCAACCTTAAGCTCCGGTGTGAGCTCATTCAGAGTTATAGCAAAGCGTGTTAGATTATATCTGGTCAGATGCTTTGATGGTTTGCTCCGCTTCCAGAGCAAATGGGGCTCTGATCCGTTTGCATTCCTTGAATCACCATTAATTTTATAGTGCATGCTATCATCCCATTTGCCAAATAAACTTGCAACTGTTTTACCATTGATATCTTGAACACCACCTAGTACCTAGAGAACAAATAGCATTGCTGCAATTAATGGTAATGCCTAATCATGATTCATTCACAAAATGAGATAATGCAATGAGAACCTGATATGAGGGAAAACATCAACAGACAAATATTGATAGTCTTATGGGTGACAAGCTAATGGTCAAATGATTTTTCACCAAGCAAGCTTAATATCATTAAAGAAATTGTTGCATGAAAGGGCAGAACCTCTAAAGTAATGTGCACGGGTATCCAAATTTGACTACACAACCAACAGAAAAGAATAAGCCAGGAATCAAACTATCATTAAAACAAAAAACTTAGCCTGTAGGATACAAGTTTAACAAACTTAAAAAGCAAAAGAGACTTTGGAGACAAAACATAAGCGAAATATTATACAGCATGATGTGGACCTTAAGTGGACCTGGAAAAAGAAATTTTTATAAAAAGAGATATTTTCTAATAAATCTTCGAGGATAGAAACTCCCAATATATTCCAGGAACACTAGCGTCACTATTCTTTCAAGCAGTCAAGTGCTTCAGTAGTACAATGACTACACATTAGTTGCTTTATTAAAATGCAATTCAAGATGGATCATTTACTTTGATGAAAAATATGGAAATGGGGATATTGGAACCTGGTGGGGATTCCTGTCAATGACTGACTGCTCTTTGAATTTTAGCTTGCAGGCGTATTTCTGATTCCCCTGTATCTTCATTGTACCATAATGATCACAGTATAGTTTCCCTAAAATGAGGTTGTAAATGGATGTTGTCACCTGATAAGAGAAAGACAGCTTAGCAGGAATCTTATAGAGAATGGTAAGGGCTGTAAAATGCCAAAACAAACCTTACTCCACTGGAAAATTTCTCCATCATCAAACTCTAGTGTTAAGGTGCCAACAGGATCAAGTTGAATTGAACGACCCCAAAATTTACTTTTTAAATCACTTTCACCCCAAAATCTCCAGCCTCGACCCTCACAATGGCAGGCAACAACCATTGGGTGATGACTAACCTGTTTCAAGATGAGCCACATTGATATGTTAAAAATCAATAGTGGCATTTGCTACTTACTGACAATGTGTAAATGTGTGCAAAAATAAGCCAAGATCGTGAGCACATTTATTAAGAGAACAGTGTAGGGTGATTTGTCCAAAATTCTTCCAAGAGAACTAAAATACTGCAGACTTGGCACTGAGAGCACTAGGATTTAGGACCACACTTCCACACACAAGCACAGAGACCATGCAGCAGCAACAGTCTGCTTAATAGTAGTTCACAACAGAGCATTTAAAGTATAACTTCCATCTCCATAGCTTCTTAAGAAATCATGTGATGGCTGTAATAAAACAATAATAGGCGCAAGCAACAAGTCTTATTTCATCTCAATAAAACAATAAAACAAATGAATTTTTTTTTAATTATACGCCATCAGCAACTACCTTAAAATTACCACTCCAAATTCCAGCTCAATATCGATCAACATGTGGCTAAAAAATTTGATTGCTGCTCAATATTTACCAATACGCGCTTGAGAAATTTCCTTGCTTTTTTTTCCTTGCAGAAATTTGAAAAAAAGAAGATAAAAAAGAAATATGCTATATTGGCGCTATAAAGTTTTTTTGATCGAGGTTTGGTTAATAAACTCTTATTTCATCTTTACTGGCGCTATAAAGCTGATATTGCTGTTGATAGCTTTTGTTGGGTTGATCTCTATCATTCTGGGCAAAAGATGATTTTCACGCAGTTATAGCTCGTTATGGCTGTTTGATTGGAATTGATAATGCTAAAAGCACTTTTACAGATTTGACAGCAGCAAGGGAAGGGTGTTAATCTGCAGAACTCGGAAGGAGATTATTTTCGACGAGAATAGTATTGACCATGTTGTTTCATTTTCAGGGAAAGCACTTATTTCTTTAATGTATGTTTCCGAAGATTATTGCCATGGGAAATGTTTTGGCAGCTAATGCAATTCACAATGACCTTGGTCCTTGAGATCTTTACCTATTTTGGTTCTAGTCACCAAACTTTTCGAGATGCAGAGCCAGAGTCTTCTCGTTCTATACCAGAAGGGGCCTATGATGTGTTCTTGAGTTTTAGAGGAGAAGATACTCGCAAGATGTTTACTGATCATCTATATGCTGCCTTAGATCAAGCAAGAATCCACACTTTTCGAGATGATGATGAACTTCCTAGAGGAGAAGAAATCTCCGAGCATCTTCTCAAGGCAATTCGAGAATCAAAGATATCCATAGTTGTCTTCTCAAAAGGATATGCTTCTTCTAGATGGTGTCTCAATGAACTTGTAGAGATTCTTAAGTGCAAAAATAGGAAAACCGGTCAGATTGTTCTTCCTATATTCTATGACACTGATCCTTCATATGTGAGAAAACAGAATGGCAGTTTGGCAGAAGCATTTGTTAAACATGAAGAGCGTTTTGAAGAGAAGTTGGTGAAGGAGTGGAGAAAAGCTCTTGAGGAGGCTGAAAATCTATCTGGATGGAATCTCAATGATATGGCAAATGGGTATGTCTTTTTTCCAAATTTATGGAGTCAATATACTTTACATTTTTCAATGTGAAACAATAAAATACTTAATTGACTCGCTATCAATGACTTGCTTTTGTCTATGAGCAGGCATGAAGCAAAATTTATCAAAGAGATTATCAAGGATGTGTTGAATAAATTAGAACCCAAGTACTTATATGTTCCTGAGCACCTCGTAGGTATGGATCGGCTTGCTCGCAATATTTATGACTTTCTAAGTACTGCAACAGATGATGTATGCATTGTGGGCATCCATGGGATGCCAGGAATAGGAAAGACAACTATAGCAAAAGTTGTATTTAGAGTCCGTTTGGCAACGCGGCAGCTGCTGCTTTTTTTTTCAAACTCAATAATTCAGTGTTTGGTTATAAGTTGTGGCTGTGGTTTGGCTTGTGGGGACCACCAAAATTGAGTTTTCACCGTAGGTTAAGCTAAAGTAATTTTTTCATGCTTTTTCCTGCTGTGTTCCTGTACAGTTAATAAAACTCTCCATTGTTCACTTTAATTAAGTGAACAGTGGAGTAAACTCCACTGTTTACTCCACTTTTCACTTAATTAAAGTTGACAATGGAGCTGACAGTGGAGTTCAACTCCACTGCTCACGTGAACAGTGGAGTTGAACTCCAATGTTCTAGCCGGCCGGGTCTGAAAATAAATGTATTGAATCGGCTCTGGTTCAGTTAAATTTTTTTTTTTTTTTAATTGTGTTTTATTTAAAAAATTAAAAAAAAATCGTTTAATAACATAGCATTTGCAGAATTTGATCACAACCTTAATTTTATTCTTGATAACATTTTACTGCGTGCTTAAGAAATCTTGGAAAATGTAGTCTTTATTTGATAGATTTCATACGTTATGAAATTACACATAATTTCATGGAATAATAAAAAATATTTGATATCAATATTATTTATTTCATGATGTAATAATAGTAATTAAATCTACAATATTTAAATTAAAAATCATCAATATTAATATATATATATATATATATTAATTATTTTATAACCTCAATTTGAAAAGTATTATTTTAAACAAACATATTAAATTATTATTTTTTCAACCTCAATTTTAACCAGAGTTTTAACCAAACATCTATTTTTTCAAACCAACCTCAACTAAAAGTACTTTTTATAAAACAACTTTTTTAAAACCACAACCACAACAGCTACCACAATACCAAACACACTCTTAATCAACTCTGCTATAGATTCGAGGGAAGCTGCTTTCTTTCGAATATCAATGAAACATCAAAACAATTCAATGGTCTTGTTCCTTTACAAAAGCAACTTCTTCGCGATATTTTAAAACAGGATGTTGCAAACTTTGATTGTGTTGATAGAGGAAAGGTTATGATCAAAGATCGACTTCGTCGCAAAAGAGTTCTTGTTGTTGCTGATGATTTGGCTCATCTGGACCAGCTAAATGCATTGATGGGAGATCGAAGTTGGTTTGGTCCCAGAAGTAGAGTAATTATTACAACAAGATATTCAAGTTTACTTGGTGAAGCAGATCAAACATTTCAGATCAAAGAATTGGAACCAGATGAGGCCCTTCAGCTTTTCAGCTGGCATGCCTTTAAGGACACCAAGCCAGCAGAAGATTATATTGAGCTTTCGAAGAAAGCCGTTGATTACTGTGGAGGACTTCCTTTAGCTCTTAAGGTTATAGGAGCACTTCTGTACAGGGAAAACAAAGATAGATGGGAAAGTGAAATTGACAACTTGAGCAGAATTCCAAACCAAGATATCCAAGGAAAGCTTTTAGAGAGAAGTCTGAATGTTTTTAGAGAGAAGCAGTCTTCATAGCTTTTCAAAACCAATCTCTGGATCTATCAACAAAAACTCTAAATCGGGAGTGAAGTTTTACTAGGGTACCAGACACAATTAATTATACATTGCTATAATAAAATTACGTATTTATTTTTAAGTGGGAAAAAATTAAACCATGAGGCCAGGGGTTCTTTGGTCTTTACCTATTTTCGTTTTGGCCACCGAATTTTATTTTTATTTTTTCAATAAAAGAGAAGGTTTTGTGTAATTATCAGATAATTGAAATCATCGCTAATCTCGATCCTCTGTTCATTTTCTTCTTTTTTTTATTACCCTTAACATGATACACAGAAAAGAAGAACGCGTGGTTCAAGAGAAAACAAGAATGGAGGGGAATCAAAATCTTTGTTTCATTTTATATTGTGTTTTTGGTACATTGATCAACAATAGCAATAACCTTTTCGGCCTCAATAAATAATGTTAACGCGTGGATCCAGTTGTTGTGGAAACTTTGCAAAGAATCTGCAGGAAGAAAAATGAAAATTTGCTTGGTTGTTTGGTTTGTCTGTCCAGTACGAAAAAACAAAGAGAAAAAGCAAAAAGAAAGCATTATTCCTATCATAATATTCTAATGAAAAATAAATAAAATAAATTATAAAATTTAATTCTCAATCAAATTGATATTAAAAAATAAAAATTAAAAGAAAAAAAAAACTAATTAAAAAAAACAAAATCTAAATCAACTGGGATAACTTGTCAAACCTGAAATCCGTGTTATAGAAGTGTGATAACTATATATATATATATATATATATATATATATATATATATATATATATATATTAATGAACTAAATCAAACAAAAAAAAAATAATTATAAAGAAAAAAAACAAAACAAAAAAAGCAAAAAAAAACAAAACACTATTACCGAAGAAGATCAGTTTTTAGTTATCAATCGAATTTTAGCAAAATCAAGGATCCAAGAATTGGCCTCTGTAACATAGTTTGTATTCTGAGCCAATCTGGGCTGGGACTTGAAACAAATGTTGTATACTGTTTGCACTGTCACTTTGCTTATCTATATTAATTAGAAAAGGCCTCCACCCTCTTAGGTTTTTATTATAATAAAAATAATATCTATGGATTAATTTTGGTATAATTTAAGAAAGTAAGTCCTTTAATCAAATTTTAGATTGACCATCCTCAATGTGTTAAAAGTAAATGTTAATTTATAAAAGAATATCCTTATTGCTCTATAAAGCTGACGAGATGACATGTCCGCGCGTTGCCGCGGTCTTATAAAATAAATACACTTAATAATGTTTATAATTGTGAACCAGTGCTAGATAAGTAATAGAAACTAAAAATACGATGGAGCAAATATTTCATGACGGAAAACAAGAGGTTGTGTTGGTGATAAAAAACTTAGAGACTGAACAAAATAATTTGTAGTAATCCACAGTGTCTTATGAAGAAATATACAGTGCCTTCGCCACATGATTTAGCTTTTCTGTTAATAAAAAGCAAAAAAAATTACAAAGTTAAATTCTCTATCAACTTAATTTTAAACAAAACGAAACAAAGATAATTTTGGAAGGAAAAAAAAACCCATGAGAAAAAAACATTGTACGTAGCAATTGACAATATTTTATGAGGAAAACTACAGTACTTTTTCTAATAAAATAAAATAAAAAACCATTTAGAGAAATACTGTAGCAATCCATAGTGTTTTGTGAGAAAAAACTACAACGCTTTTCCCATATGATTTAGCTTTATTGTAATTATAATTTTTAACCAACTCAATATTTAAAAAAAAATTGACAAAGATAATTTTGGAAAAAATCATAAAAAATATCATATGGAAAAACACTGCAACAATTCATAGTGTTTTAAATAAATTAAATTACAAAGCTAAATTCTTAATCAGCTCAATATTTTAAAAAAAATCAACAAAGACAATTTTAGACAAAAAAAATAAAAAAAAGAAAAAAAATCATGTTGGAAATACTGTAGCAATTCACAGTGTTTTGTTATGAAAGCTACAGTGCTTCCCCACATTATTTAACTTTATTTGTAATGACTTGTAATTGTAATTTTCAAACAGCTCAATATTAAAAAAATAAAATTGACAAAGATAATTTTAAAAAAATTATAAGAAAAAAAACCATGTGGAGAGACACTGTAGCAATCCACAAAGTTTTGTAAAGAAAGCTACAATTCTTTCCCCACATGATTAAGTTGTATTACAAAGTTAAATTCTAACCAACTCAATATTAAAAAAAAAAATCGACGAAGATAATTTTGAAAAAAAAATATTACAAAAAAATAAAAACACAAAAGAAACTGGAAAAAAAAAATCAATCCATAATGTTTTGTGAGAAAAAACTGTATCAATTCATAGTGTTTTGTGAGGAATGTATTTAATTGTAATTACAATTCTTAACCAGTTTAATATTTAATTGTAATTTCAATTCTATATTCTTTACAATGTATATGTTATTTGATTAGTCTGGTCATAGGATACGTTAAGCATTGACTCGAAATTACCACTCAAAATTCTAGACTGGAAACTAACTTAAATGTCGGCCACCAACCTCTTTTGCTTGATCTATGGAGAGAGAATCAGGGTAGAAAATGTGTTTTCTTACTTGAAGATCACGAAAAATACGCTCAAGATTATAGGAAGGTGTTTTTTGTTTGCTAGGAGGATCAATTGGTAGCCAGGATTGGGATGAAATGAGGAGAAAAGAGTCAGCTTTCCATATATGTTTAAGGAAACCCAGATTTCTGTAAATTTTAGGGACAAAGCAATGTCATTTTCGTTTTTCTTTAAATATCAAAATTTGTTCTCCCCTTTTCTAGGCAAAACGCACCATTTCAAACATTATAAAAAGGAGTCGTTTTGCTTTAGGTTTTCTTCATTTGGAATAATGCTAAACACACCGTTTGGAACTATGCTAAACGCACCATTTTAACACCTTTTGTGCTTCGGTCCCTAGACTTTCAATTCTTTTATGTTGATCAATTTTCAACTCTTTTCCGTAATTTCTTTTAATTTGCTATTGACCGAATTATAATATCACCTTTAATTTGGTTTCTTTCATTTTAGTCATTGATTCTTCCAGTCTTCATTTTTAAGCCAAATGGATTCCCAACTTCATTTTTTTTTCAATTAAACCTCAAATTAATTTTTAAAATTCGTTATTAAATTCTAACTCTATCTCCTTGAACTTCTAATTTCTAATTGCAGCCAAATTAAACTAATTTAAGTTTTTTTTTAATTCAACCCTTAATTATTATCTAAAAATTTTCAAGCTCAATTTTTACATGTAATACTTAATTATTGGTCCAATTTCAATCTCAGCTATATTTTATTATTATTATTATTATTATTTGTGTATTTTTTCTAATTATTTCTAACTACTCAAAAAATAACAAAAATTTACCAAAATAATAAAAATAATTAAAATTAAATAAATTCATATTTATCATACCTGGCCCGATCCGACAGGTTAACCCAGAACCCAAGTGACCCGAGGCTTCGACCGGGTTTATTTTATTGAAAACCCGGGTCTGCAATTGATCTAGAGAAAATTGATCGACCCACCAGGTCAATCTGGAACCAGGGTGACCCAACAAGACCTGGTAGAAACCCGTTTTGTTTTTTCAAATATGTTTTTTCTTCTAGCTAGAAACCTTTTTTATATATATATTTTTCAGTTGTTTACTAACCCATTTCAAAAGTTATTGTGTAAATACTAGAAGAATATTTTATTTTTTCGATATGAAATAAAAAAAACATAATTTTTTGTTTCTATAAAAATCAAAGATAATGAATTAAATTATGACATATATCACTAATTATTGACATACTCTTATTACAAACACGAAATTTTATGTCACTTCATGATACCCATGTTTTCAATGCTTTACACTGCTTTAATAAATTGTTACAGTAATAGCACAGAGAGGAACGGTTCAAGAAAAAACAATAATGGAGTTGAAGCAAAATCTGTGTTTGATTTTTTCTTTTTTGTGTTTTACATTGGTCAACAATAGCTTGGAAGAGTTTGGTATCAGTAACACGTGGACCCAGTTGTTGTGGAAACTTTGCAGAGGATCTGCACTCTGCAGGAAGAAAAATGATTTTAATACATGTACTGTACATCAATTGAATTTATTAAAAGTAACAAGATATATACAATTAGATGCTATTTTTCGATCTTAGAAGTAACATGATTTTAATATACACCTTCTTTCAACGTTTTACACTGCTTTAGTCGTAAAAAAAAAAACAACTATTAGATTCTATAAAACAAGATATATACAATTTAATTTGAGAGTGGAATAGATATTATATTTTAAAATATTTTTTGAAATGTATTAAAATATTACTTTTTATAAAAAAAATTATTTTAATATCATATATTAGAACAATAAAAAATAATAATAATAATTTAAAACAATAAAAAATTTCAAAATCTTTTAAAAATATAATTTTACTAGACTCCAAAACACACCCATGCTTCCTCAGCAACCACCACGAAATTACTACTCTAAATTACAGCTCAATAATTTATTTTAGCGATTATTACTTGCTCTTTGACAATTATTGCTTTGCTAATAATTTGCAAGAAACTTAATTTCCTTCTATTTTATTTTTATCGTGGAAACTTTAAGTCACATCTGCGCCCACGAAATTACCGATAAGTAAATTTCAATGCGTAATTGTGTAGGTTTAAATTAAAATGCTTTAATTTGAAAAATTATGTTAACAAAAATATAAATTATTTTTTCTTCATAAAAAAGTAATTGGGTATTAATTTAGGCTATAAAGATAAAATAATAATAATAAAAAAAAGAGTTCGAGGGTATTTATTTTATTATTTGTTAGGTAACTATATAATCTAATTTGTTATGTGGAAAATAGCACAAAGTTTTTGGCATGGCTATTGATGAGAAGCAAAAGCATTAGCAGTCCATAAGGACCATCACCATCGTATCCACTATGAGAGCTTTTGTAAACGCGTGGACCCAGCTGTTGTGCAAACTTTGCAAAGGATCTGCAGGAAGAAAAATGAAATTTGCAAAGTATTTGTGTGTATTATATAATTGTGTTAATTTAAGGATTATTTTTTAGTCGTATTAATTTAGAAAATATTTTTTTTTCTTGTGCCCTTTCCCATCTTTACATGGCTTACTTGATGAAAAAAGCAAACACCCCATTTTGATTTTCAATCAGTATGAGTGAGAGAGAAAGAGAGGACAAGGGGGTCCTCTCTCTCTTTCCTTGCTGTTTTTAACGCTTGAGAAATTTCCTTTTTTTTTTATCCCTCTACGCTGAAATCAAATTTTAGAGTGACCATCTTCAATGTGTTAAAAGTAAATGTTAATTACCAAGTCGTTGCAACCATTACCAAAGGAATGGTAGAGACGGCTGGGAGAGGGAGATGAAGGAGAGGTCAGGGAAATTAAGGAGAAAGATGGGAACGGAGGCCAAGGGGTCTGGAAATGTAAATGGAAACGGCTTTGGCTCTCTGGTTCTGTTTTTGGGCAAGGAAATGGGTGGCGGCGGCTGGCTTAGAGAAGATAAAAGATTGGGTTCTTTTAGAGTTTCTTTGGGTTTCCTCAATTTTCTATCTCAAACTGCCTCATTACTCTTTTTTTATGCGTTGTGAGAACCTTTATTTATAAGTAAAATATTGTTAGGTTCTTCCTCAACTTTTTTTTTTTTTTTACAAATTTTGATTTTTTTTTTTTGTATTTTGAATTTTTTTAGAAAAAAAACAAGCAATATCACATTGACTTCATAAAAAAAATCAATGATTTTAAAAATAATATCGAACCGGTTCAAAAAACCTTTGAAAATTTAAATTATTTTAATATAACACTAAAAATACTAAAAACAATACAAATATATCAATAATATATTTTGTTGGGTTTTCATTGTATTTTTGTTAGTTTTGGATTTTTCAGAAAAATTATAAAAAAGATAGGTCCAAAATTGGATAACAATACTGGGTCTGTTTTATTGAAAACTTGGGCCTGCAGTTGACCAAGAGAAAACCAGTCAACCCACCGAGTAGATCTGGAACCCGGGTGACCTAACAAAACCTGGTAGAAACCCATTTTTTTTCAAATGTGTTTTTCCTTCTAGCTAGAGATCTCTATATTTTTTTTTTAAATGTGTTTTTTCTTCTAGTTAGAGCTCTTTATTTTTTTATATATTTTTTAGTTGATTAATAACTCATTTCAAAGTTCAGTATATAAATATTAGAAGAATGTTTTATTTTTTTTAATGTGGGATTTGAAACCTTTTAGTATATATACTCTATGTTTACTAGAAAAAAATTATGGTTTTTTAATATAGAATAAAAAAGCTTTTTAATTTAAATACTTCAACTTAAAAAAATAAGATATTATCTTTTCAATGTGAAATAAAAAAATCTTTTGAAATAATCTTTTTAAACTTTATTATTTATAACATGTATAACTTATATCTACATGAATTGTTTCTTAATTTTTTTATATTAAATATTAAAATCTAAATATTTTTTTTAAATTTTTCCTAATTGACCTAAGTCAATCCTTATAACTTGAGACTCAGCTTCTTGACTGAGTCGACACCGACTCAAGCTTGATAATTATGAATAAATTTAATGAAAAAAAAATTTGGATAAAAATCTGGGTAAAAAATTAAATTATGACATATATCATTCATTATTGACATACTTTTATAACAAACGAAACTTTATATCACTTCATGATACCTGTGTTTTTAACGCTTTACACTGCTTTAATAAGTTGTTACAGTGATATCACAGAGAGAAGAACGGTTCAGGAAAAAATAATAATGGAGATGAAGCAAAATCTCTTTTTGATTTTTTCTTTTTTGTGTTTTTGGTACAGTGGTCAACAATAGTTTGGAAGGGTTTGATAGCAGTAAGATACCTGTTCGACCTCAATAATGTTAACGTGTGGACTCAGTTGTTGTGGAAACTTTGCAAAGGATCTGAATAGAAACAAGTAAATAGAAAAGATATTAATTTTTAAATATAAAAACTAGAAAACCTGATAATATTGAATAAAAAAATAAAATAAAAAATTATTCTTTTCAAGTAGAAAAAAAATATAAAAGTTTAATAATATTGAATAGAAATAAATAAAAGTTTTAAACTAAATAAAAATGACAGAAAAAAAATATTTATTATCCTAAAAATTCTTATATTAAATAAAAAAAAAGAAAAAAAATAAAGGATCCAAGAATTGGCGTCTGTAACATAGTTTGTATTCTGAGACAATCTGGGCTAGGACTTAAAACAAATGTTGTATACTGTTTGCACTGTCACTTTGCTTACCCTCTTAGGCTCCTTTTATTATAATAAAATAATATCTATGGATTAATTTTGGTATAATTTAAGAAAGTAAGTCCTTTAAACAAATTTTACATTGACCATTCTTAATGTGTTAAAAGTAAATGTTAATTTATAAAATAATATCCTTACTGCGCTATAAAGCTGATATTGCTGTTGATAGCTTTCGCTGGGTTGATCTCTATCATTCTGGGCAAAATATGATTTTCACGCAGTTATAGCTCGTTATGGCTGTTTGATTGGAATTGATAATGCTAAAAGCACTTTTACAGATTTGACAGCAGCAAGGGAAGGGTGTTAATCTGCAGTTTGATACAAAAGCTCATGGCCAAGTAAGAGATGTTTATTTTGGATGTAATAAATATTCATATTGGAACATAATATTCATCTCTCAAATCCCTAATCCAGTTGATCATATAAATAATTGTTTTAATTAATAACTATAAGAAATAAAACCCCTTACTAGTTGATTACTTGAATAAAAACTCAAGCTTGTCGACCAAAGTAAATAAATTAATTAACCAGGGTTACTAGAGGAGTTATTTGCCAGGATTGAGTTATAAAACAGTTTATAGATGTCGTTCACATATTTTTCAAGTTTCGTGGAATAGTAGTGGAATAATGTTTTTAATATTTAAAAATTAAAAAATATGGTGTAGCTGTTTTGTATAAATTGTAAATTAAAAGTACAGAGAGAAGAACGGTCTAAGACATAACAATATTGAGGACCTCAATAATGTTAACATGTGGGACCCAGTTGTTGCATCCACCACGAATGTTCCAGCTCAATATTTACCAGCACTACACGCTTGAGAAATTTCTTTGCTTTTTTTCCTCTACGTACTGTTACCTTTTACCTTTTATAATTATGATTATTGCATTGCTAATAATTTGCAAGAAAGATGATGAACTTTTTTAGTGAATTAAGTTCAATTAGAGAAAATCCTGTGCAAATTATACAAAATCCTGCTTTAAGTTCATGGAAGCTCGCTCTGGGATTAATTAGCAAGAATAAGAAAATTCTGTGCAAATTATATAAAATTTATTATTAATCTTCGATATGATATTTATTATAGGTCATCAATATTGAATAAATTATTTATTTTCTAGCATAAACTATGTTTGAAATAAAATTGATAAAAGATTTGATTACACAATTATTGATGGGATCGTATATAAAAATAATTAAATTGTGATTTTTTTAATATCTTTAAACATATCATGGTTTTAATCGTAAACAATACATCATGTAAATTATAAAAAAATATTTATTTTTCTGGTGTATATATATATATATATATATATATATAACAAATTAAATGATAGTAACAAGAAAATAGGAATTAGATTGAATAAATGATACACGTTCCTGTCATGATATATCTAGGAAGAAATTCAAAGAATAGAACAAAGTCAAGAATTCATAATAAAAAAAAGAAAAACACATAAAGAAATAAAATATGTCTGTAATGAATATAAAAGATGGATGAAAAATATTAGAATAAGAAAGAGATATAGAATCTGTTAGTAAGATTTCTAAAAACTTAATTACAATTACATTATAATTTCTTCCCTAAAATTATTCAAAATATAGTATTAGAATTACATAATGCTAGGTTTTAATATATAATTAAAGAGTCTCTACTGAACCAAATAATAAAATATTGTTTAACTCTCTTTTGGATGAATTGTTAACGGAGGAGGGACTGTTTTGGGTCCCTGTCTTGGCTGATTTTATTTGAATATATTATTTGATTAGTCCATTTATAGGTTGACTGTAAATTTCACTAGAAATTTCAAGTAATTTACACAGGAAATTTCCTAGTGATAAACCTGGAATCTGATTTTCAACTTTCGTAGGCACTAAAGTCCCAAACTTCAAGAATTTCTTTTCTTTTCCTTTTGTATTTTCTCATTTTCTTGGCATGCGCGCAGCGTTTAAAGTTTAAAGTTTTTCTTCATGAGAAAAACGTTTCAGATGCGAAAAATATAGATAAATGTGAAAAAAAAATCCCTAATAAAGATATCTTTTCGTCCCTTGGTATCGTGTGGATATTATTTCAGAAAATCAATTCAACCGTACTCCAGAGAACACTCATACTCCAATATCAGCAACCGAAAGTTACCACTCTAAATTCCAGCTAAATAATAAATATTATGTTTTAAAATATTTTTTACTTTTAAATATATTAAAATAATATTTTTTTTATTTTTAAAATTTATATATTTTTGATATTATTACATCAAAACTATATAAAAAAAATATTTCAGAAAATCAATTCAACCGTACTCCAAAGAACCTCATACTCCAATATCAGCAACGACCACGAAAGTTACCCCTCTACATTCCAGCTCAATAATTTGTTCTTTGACAATTATTGCATTGCTAATAATTTGCAAGAAACATACTTTTAACTATAAGAGTCTGTTTGATATTTTTCCAACTTTTACTATTTTACTTCAAAGTTTCAATAATTGTTTTTTCATTACATATTCTTTCCAACGTGTAATAATTTGGAACCACTCGCAATAAATAAAGCCCAGCAAAGGCAGATGTGTTTGTCTATGTATACATGAACTGCTGATTCGATTTGAACACCCCATTTCTCCGATTCAATAACTTCAGTTGCAAAACTTCTCTCTCCGATTGCTGCAATTTCATAGCTAACTCTTTGTTATACAGAGGTATAGCTAACTCTTCTTTGCTTCTTTCTTGTTTTAATTTCATGTCTTTACCAATAACAAAAATGTGAAAGCTTTGTTTGTTTTATGTTTAACTTCAGTTGCTATTGTCTTATGCTTTCTCATTATTAAGCTTAAATTGCTAATTGATTGTTCCTTCAATTCTGCAGCTGAAATGGCAGAGCCAGAGTCTTCTCGTTCTATACCAGAAGGGGACTATGATGTCTTCTTGAGTTTTAGAGGAGAAGATACTCGCAAGACGTTTACTGATCATCTATATGATGCCTTAGATGATGCAGGAATTCGCACTTTTCTAGATGATAATGAACTTCCTAGAGGAGAGGAAATCTCCGAGCATCTTCTCAAGGCAATTCGAGAATCAAAGATATCCATAGTTGTCTTCTCAAAAGGATATGCTTCTTCTAGATGGTGTCTCAATGAACTTGTAGAGATTCTGAAGTGCAAAAGGAAGAAACCTGGTCAGATTGCTCTTCCTATATTCTATGACATTAATCCTTCAGATGTGAGAAAACAGAATGGCAGTTTTGCAGAAGCATTTGTTAAACATGAAGAGCGTTTTGAAGAGAAGTTGGTGAAGGAGTGGAGAAAAGCTCTTGAGGAGGCTGGAAATCTATCTGGATGGAATCTCAATGATATGGCAAATGGGTATGCCTTTTTTCCAAATTTATGGAGTCAATATACTTTACATTTTTCAATGGGAAACAATAAAATGCTTAATTGACTCGCTATCAATGTCTGGCTTTTGTCTATGAGCAGGCATGAAGCAAAATTTATCAAAGAGATTATCAAGGATGTGCTGAATAAATTAGATCCCAAGTACTTAGATGTTCCTGAGCAACTAGTAGGTATGGATTGGCTTGCTCGCAATATTTGTGACTTTCTAAGTACTGCAACAGAAGATGTACGCATTGTGGGCATACATGGGATGCCAGGAATAGGAAAGACGACTCTAGCAAAAGTTGTATTTAATCAACTCTTCAAAGGATTCGAGGGAAGCTGTTTTCTTTCGGTTATCAATGAAAAGTTAAAACGAGTTAATGATCTTGTTCCTTTACAAAAGCAACTTCTTCACGATATTTTAAAACCGGATGTTGCAAACTTCGATTGTGTTGATAGAGGAAAGGTTCTAATCAAAGAACGACTTCGTCGCAAAAGAGTTCTTGTTGTTGCTGATGATGTGGCTCATCCGGACCAGCTAAATGCCTTGATGGGAGATCGAAGTTGGTTTGGTCCTGGAAGTAGAGTAATTATCACAACAAGAGATTCAAGTTTACTTCGTGAAGCAGATCAAAGATATCCGATCAAAGAACTGGAACCAGATGAGGCCCTTCAGCTTTTCAGCTGGCATGCCTTTAAGGAAACCAAGCCAACAGAAGATTATATGGATCTATCGAAGGATGTAGTTGATTACTGTAGGGGACTTCCTTTGGCTCTTGAGGTTACGGGTGCTTCTCTGTCCAGGAAAAACAGAGATTTTTGGAAATCTGTAATTGACAAGCAGAGAAAAATTCCAAACCACGGTATTCAAGGAAATCTTAGAATAAGTTTTGACGCACTGGACGGTAAAGAACTACGAGATGCATTCCTTGATATCGCTTGCTTCTTTATTGATAGAAAGAAAGAGTACGTCGCAAAAGTGCTAGGAGCCCGTTGCGGTTACGATCCAGAAGTTGATTTGGAAACTCTCCGTGAAAGGTCTCTGATTAAAGTATTGGGAGAGACGGTAACCATGCATGATCTATTACGAGACATGGGAAGGGAGGTCGTTCGTGAATTGTTTCCAAAAGAACCTGGACAGAGGACCAGAATTTGGAATCAGGAGGATGCATGGAATGTGCTTGAGCAGCAGAAGGTAAGAGCTCAGTGCATACATGAAAGCATAGTCAAACTTATTACAAATAATTGTATGAAAGTTGTATTGATTTTATTTTTTTAGGGTACGGAAGTTGTAGAGGGTCTTGCACTGGATGTCAGAGCATCAGAAGCTAAATCACTTAGCGCAGGATCATTTGCAGAAATGAAATGCTTAAATTTACTCCAAATCAATGGAGTACATCTCACCGGATCCTTCAAACTGCTTTCTAAAGAGTTGATGTGGATTTGTTGGCATGAATGTCCTTTGAAATGTTTTCCATCTGATTTTACCTTGGACAATCTAGCTGTTCTTGATATGCAGTACAGTAACCTCAGAAAACTATGGAAGGGAAAAAAGGTACGAAACATGCTACAATTCCCAAAATTTTTCCAGTATGTAATTTATATTTACATGTTATGACTTTCTATGATTAATTTTCATTATTTTTCTCTCTATTATAACAGATTTTCGACAAGCTTAAAATCCTTAATCTCAGTCATTCTCAGCACCTTATTAAAACACCAGACTTGCATAGTTCAAGTCTAGAGAAACTAATTCTGAAAGGTTGCTCGAGTTTAGTTAAGGTGCATCAATCAATCAAAAATTTGACGGGCCTCGTTTTCTTGAATCTGGAGGGATGTTGGAGGCTGAAGAATCTCCCTGAAAGCATTGGTAATGTAAAGTCTCTTAAAACTCTGAATATTTCTGGGTGTTCACAACTTGAAAAATTGCCGGAACACATGGGTGATATGGAATCCTTAACTGAGTTGCTAGCTGATGGGATTGAAAATGAGCAATTTCTCTCTTCAATTGGACAATTAAAGCATGTCAGAAGGTTATCATTGTGTGGATGCCGTTCGGCTCCACCAAGTTCTTCTTTGATTTCAGCAGGTGTTTTGAATTGGAAACGTTGGCTGCCAACACCTTTCATTGAAAGGTTATCAATGAAACATCTTAACCTTTCTAATTGTGGTTTGACTGATCGCGCAACTAACTGTGTTGATTTCAGTGGTTTGTCTGCTCTAGAGTATTTGAATCTAGATGGAAACAAATTCTCTAGCCTTCCTTCTGGGCTCGGCTTCCTTCCCAAGCTAAGTGATTTGCATGTCCAGAAATGCAAATATCTTGTATCAATCCCAGATCTTCCCTCAAGTTTATACTATTTGTTTGCATCTTATTGCAAATCATTGAAAAGAGTAAGAATACCAAGCGAGCCAAAAGAACTACTATTTATAAGGCTAGATGACAATTATTCGTTAGAAGAGTTTCAGGGCATTGAAAATCTAAGTAATTGTTTCTGGTATATTCGTGTTGACGACCGCAGTCATTCACCAAGTAAATTACTGAAGAGCGTTGTTGAGGTACTATTTCTTTCCGTCTCTTTTTCGCACAAAAAGAAACACACACAATTGGCACATACATTGATTAATGTCTAAATTCTCAGCATTCCTTGAAATCAATATGTATATAGGCAATATTTATTATTATTATTATTATTATATTTAAAAAAACAAATATCATCTTTAATAATATTTTTTATTTTTCTTATTTAATCTAAAAAAATAAATATTATCTTTAATAATATTTTTTTATTAAATATTTAAAGTCTGATTGGTTTTATTTTTTTATTTCTTGATTTTATGATAATATATTTATACAGGAAATGTGCAACGGTCGTCACGGGTATTTTATTCGTATTCGCCACATTCCTAGTGAGATGCCAAATTGGATGAGCTACAGGGGAGAAGGATGCTCATTGTCATTCCATTTACCTCCAGTCTTCCAAGGCTTAGTTCTTTGGTTTGATAAGGGTGACGAGGACAGTTCCGTTCTTATTATTATAAGAAATAATAGCAATGGTATTTGCTTCTTTCAATGTACTAATCATTGGTATTATTCACCAAAAACTGGATTTATAAGATACATAAGTAGAAGTAAAATGGCAATGAAAGATTACTGTGCAGATGACGAATTGGAACTATCCATTTATTCATGGCAATGGGGGTATTCACTGCGCAACGATCAGTCATACCAACCCTCGGACATTAAAGAATGTGGGGTCCATGTGATCGCAGGGAAGTCAGATTCATTTGAAGAGTTGGCAGTGAGAACAGATACTGTGATGCCTTCACCACCGCTGTATCATCTGCTTCCTCATCCTCATTGTGGTTCAATCACAGCGTCTACACCTAAGCAATGGAGTGACTTTTTATTTGCGAAGCTGCAAAACCATAACCTCAGTTCAACGCTTTGGGGTAAGAATACATATTTCATTTAGTTATTTTTTATTATATTCTATTTAATTTATCAGATTTAAATATTATCTTTAATTATTTCATTATTATTATTTAATATAACAAATTAAATATCATCTTTAATAAAAAAAATATTAAATATTTAAGGCTTTTTGGTAAGAATACATATTTCCTTTAGTTATTTCTATTTTATTCTATTTAATTTAAGAGATTAAATATCATCTTTAATTATTTTATTTTTCTTATTTAATCTAATAAATTAAGTATTATCTTTAAGAATATTTTTTTATTAAATATTTAGAGTCTCCTTGGTTTTATTTTTTTTTCTTAATTTTATGATAATATTTTTTTCTTATTTAGTATAAAAAATAAATATTATCTTTAATAATTAGATCTAACGAATATCACTTAAAAATAAATTATAACTTTAATAATTATTTTTTGAAAAAAAAAAAGCCAACACTCACTAACATATTTTATTAAAATCACTTTAGTTTATTTAGAAAATATTGAAAACTGATTTTTGTTTTTTTACATTAAAATAAAAAATTGAATAATGTTTTTATATTTTATTTCAAACTCAATATTTTAAAACAAGAATGAAAAAGATGTGATATTGACCTTTTTAATTATAAAGTAAGTTTCTTAATTAAAAGTGATGGAGAGGGGCGTATTGTTGACGTTGATTAACGTGAGAGTACAAGATCATTTTACAAAGAGATGCTTGAAGTTGCTCCAAATCAGTACAATACTTTCATCTGACATGTTGATATGTATTTGTTGGCTTGAAGATTATTTTCCAAGCTTGGAAGTTTTATTGAATTCTCTTTGAAATCTTTTCCATCCGCTGGACAACCTAGTTGTTAATTATTATGCATGATGTAATTTATATTTTCAAGTTACAAATTTTGTTGAATATTGTTTCATTTTTTTTCCTCACTTCAAAAGATGAAAATCCTTGATGTTAGTTAGAAATAAATTGGTTTTCTAGTAAGAGATTATTGATTGGAATATAGTATTTGAGTTGGTTCTTTTATATATAATTTAAAATAATTGATGAAAATTACCGATATATAGGAAAGTTTTGAGAGCATCCTTAATTAGTCTAGTAAGTAAAGTGTTGTTAGTTTTGACTATAAGATCTTGCTATGTATTATTGCATGGTTTTACTATTTTTAGGCATTTTTCTTTTTGTTTATACAACTTTTGTTTTTCTTGCCGTTTGTCATTAGCTTTATGGCACCAACACCAATTAATAATAAATCTTGAACTATTATTAAATAAAAAAAAAATATAAACATTGTTAAAACACCAAACTTGAATTGCTCAAAACCTAAAGAAACCCTATGACAATAATCTAATTTAGAAAATAATTAATTTATCCTTGTAGTCTAAGAAAATAGTATTTAATTCTTATGTTTTCATATACATCTATGATTTAATTTGTTGATTGAAATTGGCAAGTGAGTTTACTCGCATATTGTTATATTGGTTTTGAGTTCAAATAAATGTTTAAAAAGGGTGTTTTTCATGAATGTAACCCTTCATGTATTCAATATGAATGATGGGAGATTTTGATGTCTTGTGAATGCATTTATTTATATATGGATGATTTTGCTAAGAATTGGTTGGTAAAAAACTTAATTTCGATATATAAAAACCGAAGAGAGAACAATAAATAGAGAGACTAGTAAAGATTTTATGTGCTTGTTTTTTTTTTTTAATTGGATTACCTTTGTCTTTTGTTTCAAGTAAAATTCTAGTATATATCACTAAATTAAGAATTAAAGGTCTAATTATATGAAACACAATTTTTAAAGACTACATCAACTACATTTCATATGCTCAACTCTAAGCAAATTGAAATTTCAAGGCCATTTGTATCTTGAAAACACAATCTCAATAATCTTAATATTGAATTATTATTTGTTAGGTAACTAAGATTTGTTGACTTGAAAAATAGCACTACGGAACACAAAGTTGTACTGTTTATCTTCTTGGCATTATTCAAAGGAACTGTTTATCTTCTTGGCATTGTTCAAAGGAACACAAAAAGACACTCCAATTGTGAAAATGTATTATTGTCATAAAGTAAAACTTCCAATATAGAGAGTGAAATAAAGAGCAAGAGAAAAAAAATAATTTGTGTGTGTATAAGCTAATTGAAATGAAGATTAGAATAAAAAGGATAAAAAAGTGAGACTCGTTAAGATTTTATGTTAATGCTCAACATGTTCTTTCTTATTTTTTTTTTAAATTGGATTACCTTTATCTTAACGAGTGAAATAAAGAAACACTCCCCCATCTTTCTTATTCCCTTTCCCTTCTTTACATGGCTTACTCAATGAAAAAGCAATTAAACACCCCATTTGATTTTCAATCAATATGAGAGTGAGAAAGAGAGAGGCCAAGGTGGTCTTTGAATATTTTCTTCTTTTTTGTCTCGCTCACTGGGGCAAACCATTTTTTTCAAAATTTTGAATAGCATGCCATTAAAAAGAATTTTGTTCAATCCCAATCCCACATACACTTTGTTATTTTCCAATCCCTCCCCAGTTCTGCAACCATTTCTCTACTTTCTATGCTCTTGGCTTGCTAAAAACTAAAGAAAACACATTGCTCTAGTTGTCTGCCTTCACTCTTCAGATTGCTCAACAAAACCCTTCAGACCTTCTCCATAGTTAACACACCACATAATGGCTACTCTAAAAAATTTAGCCATAAACATTGAACACCTTAAGCAATCAACGTCCCTTCCTTCACAATATGCATCGCCCATAAATCTTTCTTTTAGGATGTCGTTGGGAGTTTAATCTTCGAGTGTAAAAATTATGTATAAATTTCTGTTCTTTCCTTCCATCCATTACTTGTCCTCTATGAAGATTCTATGTATGAAACCTCAGAATCTTTTCGAGTATAACTTGGGATCAACAGCTGAGATAGACATGGGATCCACTTGTATGCATGCTCTAGCTTTTTGCTGATATCAAAATCCTGGAGGATGTCAATGATACCAAAGTGAAGAACTACATTGAAGATCTCTTTACCATTGTGTGAAGGTGTTGAATTGTTACTTCCACCCCCCATGTACTGATCCATTTCAGTAGTCCTCATTACATGCTCGGCTCTTGCAGGCACATTTGCCCCCAGTCAGATGAATGGCCCCCTGGAACAGATTTCATATGAGTACTACAAGCATGCAGCGCCATTTAAAATCTTGACATTGCATCACACAATCACCAAAATTCAAAGTAACAAAACGAAGAACAAAATGTGATAACAATGACAATGATCACTCAACCACAGCCGAATCTTACGCTTTGAAGACACTTTTCATCATTAATTTTCCTTTTCACATTGATTTTCAATGTTCCGGGCAGATAAAATAGCATTGATTTACAACCATGGTTTTAAGGCATCATTATTGGCTAAAACATTGTAGGACAGAGCAGACTTAAAGATCAATGCTTCAGTTGTCAATCACATTAATAATTTATATTTGAACGTCTAAAAGGGCCTAGAATAGGACTAAGTAAAAGTTTGTTTCTATCTAAGAAAGCAAGAAGGTCTCCACAAACTACCCCCAATTTCGCCACTACAGCCTAAGTCACTTTGAGTCATTCCAACAAATAGGAATTGAATTCAAAGGAATAAATCATTAATTAAATGCAGGGCTCCAATGTGGGAAAGGAAAAATGATTCACTATTAAAAAAAGAAAAAGCTCAAACACAAATTATAGCTTCACTTTTTGTGAATTATATCTCAAATTTCATTGGTTGGATGATTTATTGATATTTTAAGAAGCAGTCTTCATTGCTTTTCAAACCATACTAAGGTCCATAGGCAACTAAGTTAAACATGTGGCACATGCCTAGTAGAAAAGAAGATGCCACACCACTTCAAGGCCCCAACATTTAGACTTTTGATGGCAACCAAAGCTAAATTTAAAAACAGGACCATCTGAGAAGCCGGCAGACAACAACAAGTCAAAGATCCAATTTCCAAAAATAGACTATGTATCATGTAGTTTAACATCTCTAAGCATAATCTTTGCGATAATCATCTATACTTGACGATTTATATCTTTCATCAAAGTTCTTTGTCACCGCTTCACATGCACACATTCCCAAAACAGAGATAGCATGGAAAAATGTCTTTGCTTGCCGTAAAAAATACAAGGGCTAAAATCTAACATAAGGAAAATAGATTTGGGAAAAGGAAAGCAGAAACAAAGCAAGGCACTAACAATTAGGAGGGGAAAAAACATGAATTCAGAAAAGGAAAATACATACCGGCCTTCCATGACCCAATCCATATTGGGCACAGCAAATGATAAAAGCCGCATCGATGTTTCCTCGTGAATGTGATTCTTTTTTCTGATACAGAAACACAAAACCAAATTACCTCAATGTCGATTGTTGTAAAATTTTTAAGGTAGCAGAATTACAAGGATAAAAGAAATTTACCAAAAGGCTTGTCATTTGGCGACATCATCTCCTCCCTAGAGTAATCATCACGGAAGTGAAGACCAATTAGAAGACTATAATCCATAATTCTCTCTGCTTCTAAGAATTCACAGTCCCTATAAATTTGATTGAGAAAGAAAGAACAGAAGACAAACACATGTTAACCTCTCAAGATTAGTGCCTCACCAAAGAACAAGATAAAGGATGCAAAATTTGGAACAAAATGAAAAAAGTGCAATGCTGTGGAATCTACCTAATGAGTTCATTAAACCATGACCGTTCCAGGCGAAATACAAAGCTTAGATCGAGGTCCTTAAGTGTGGTTGTTTCATCAATTTCACCTTTAAGCTTGTCAGTCATGCGTCCATGAGAAGAGCCTTTCAAGTCAAAGTGTTTATGGATACGATTACTCGGAACAAAACAGGTTTTCCCATTACAAAAAACGAGTCTGGAATTACATTGCATTGTGAACAATAATTAGAATATGATTATACATTATGTAGAAAGAACATCTCAATGAAAACTGCACCGTCGTGATTATACCTTTTGACCTCCCACTGGTTTAACACAATGTACACCAAAGAACTTCGTTACCAGGGAGTTCTTGTACTAGCAAACATGTTGGTAGTAACTTGGAAAGCATCTTAATAAGTAACATCAATTATTGTTCCACCTGAATATGGTTCACAATAGGTTGTGAAAATCTATTCACATGATAAAATTAAAAATTAAATTGTAATGAGTGTCTAAGACGAAATTGTATATAGAACCAAATTACTTGCCCTATACGTATTGCTACTTAAGTAATAATCACTTTCATACATTTTCTGCTTTGTAACATGTTTGAATTGAGAATTTAGGGTATGCTAAATTACTAACCTTGACTTTAGGAATCCTCTCCACCACCACCAAGAACTCTCCCATTCACATTCCCACTACCAAATGTAAACATTCCTTTCCCTTTAGGCACCCCATTTTCCCAGTACCCTTCATACCTCTTCCCATTAGCGCAAACCAATACCCCTTTCTTAGATATCACCCCATGTTTCCACTCACTAACATACTCATTCCAATATACACCTATACTTCCCTTCCTATCTTGCAAATTAAACTTCCACAAACCTTGATAAAACATCCCTAGTGGCATACCTTTCTCACCAAAGCCATGCCTTTATCACTCACCTAAGTTTCCACTAAAACTTCACCATCTACACCAATAAAAGTATCGTAACCATGGCCATTCTCCCTAACTTTAAACTGACCAATTTCATATAAGTAGCTCCTGATAGCCAAGAAAACTTTCACCTGCCATTAGCCTTCTCCTCTCTTCCACTCTCACTCCCCATACATACACCCATCACACCACAATACTTCCCCTTCCATGTGGCACACCATCCACTGCAACCCCCCAGTATAAATATTCCCTATTGGGCAGCACCTTCTCCATCAAGGAACAGCCGGTGTCAATACGAGAAGTGATGGTGGTGGTCGTCGCCTCACACGTGGGAGTCACGCGCTGATAGTTGGGCTGGGATCGGGTTCTTGTGGTCACTATATGGCACGGTGAGGGGACTAGCAGAGACATATTTTTGCTGTTTTTTGGCTTTGATTTTCGGGGTTTTCTGATAGTGTGGCAGAAGGGTCTCTTGCATTTTGCTTTTTATACCGGTAATTGCACCGGCAGAAACATTTTCGACGACTGTGCTATATTCTTAAACGGTTTTCTTGCTCTTTTGTGAGTCAAAAAACAAAAACAAAAACGTAGCTTTCCAGTTGCTTTGAAGAATGGGCGAGAGAAATGGCAGAAAAAAAACAACGGAAAGGAAGAGAAAGGCAAAAGACCAAAGAGAGAGGAGAGAGGAATGGGTCATCTGTTGTTGTTGTTTTTGGTGTCTGTCCAGGGAAGGTTGTCAGCAGGCTTTGTTGCAGAGAGGGATCATTTTTTTGTGTTTTAAGAAATATAGTGACTAAAATGGGCTTAGGCTTTGGGTATTTTTAGTAAAACCTACACGGTTAAGGTCGGGTAATAAAACAATATTATTTTAATAAAAAAATCAATAAATTGAGAGTTGGTTAAAAAAATAACCCGTGAGCCATTTCAGATTTTAGTTAACGATGATTTAGGGTGCGTGAGGTATTGTTGAGGAATTTAGGGTTTAGTTGGGTATTTTAGGGATATTTGGGAGAAAGGGAAGAAATAATTAAGGTAGGAAGAACATTTTCTTGATTTATGTAAATTGGATTAATTTAAAGATGGTGTGATTGATAATGCAACCCACAAACACTATGTAGAGTGTAATTGACTTCAAAAAAATAAAAATGAAAGAGATCATGAACAAATCATTCTTTATTATTTAATAGATTTGTCAAGTTTCTATTTTTATTTTAAAACTTGTTTTCAATTGGCTTTTTTTTTTTAATATTTTATATATTTTTATAAAAAATAAAGCAATTATTATTGTATATATTTAAATTAAACTAGATATGATAATTAACAATCAAATTAAAGTTTATATGATTTTAGTGATTTGTATATTAAAAAAAAATAGATTAAAAAATGAAAAAAAACATATAAAAATAGAAATACAAATCGTATCAATTTAATATGGGCTATTAATAAGTATATGTGAGTAGTTCAGTTTAATTAGATGGAGTACACGATGGTAGGTGTTTCCAAGTTTTTTTTTTGTTTTTGTACATTCTTTTTTTTTTCACTTTTTGTGATACTAAATCAAATATATTATTGCTAGATATAAAATAATTTATTCATTACTTAATTAATATATAGATAAAAAATTATTTTTTTACCAATTTAAGATTTTTGTTATTTAAAATTTAAGATGATAATGTAGAATAATTTTGCTTGGACCGACAACATCTCCAGCATATACACAATACTTTTTTAATTTTTTTAGTAAGGCAGTGCATCTTTTTTTTTTTTTTATGACCCTGGGTGTCCGGGCCAGCTTACGCGCACCACAACTAATCTCAGGGCCTACTGAACATCCTGCAAGCCTAGTAGGCAGGTAAGGCATCACGGGGGTGACAGGCTGGTACTCTTGAGGATCGAACCCAGGACCTTCGCAAAGACAAGCTTTGCAGTTGACCAATTGGGCTAAACCCTCAAGTGTTAAGGCAGTGCATCTTAGTTGTACAAGACAATGCATGGTTTATCCAAGCAAAATAATTTACTTAGACTTTTCTTAAATTCTTCAAACCCTAAACATGATTTGCATCTCAAATTATTTTTTAATAAAGTTGATTAGAATTTGATCAATTTCACCAAGGAAGAGAAAAAAAACTATTATTATGCTCCCAATCTCTCCCTCAACTATAATTATAAAACTTAATTTGATAATTAATTTAGAATAAAATTCAAATTACATGTTAAAAAATTAATCTAAATTAATCAGAATTGATTTTATTTTTAAAAAATACAAAAAATAGTCAATAAATTATGAATTAAGTTTTATTCTTTATAACTTGGGTTTTTGACCAAATTAAGGAATATATTATTTTTATTTCTTTATAATTTATCCTCTAAAGGTTTGAACATTGCTCTGTTTTTTTTTTTTTTTGTGTATTTTCCATTTTATTTCTCAAAGCTATAGTGGTATATAAATTTCTTTAGCTAGTGTTAAATATTCTGTCCAGACTTTAAACAATGGCATATGGGAAGAAGACAAGTGAAGTGTGAGTCACTAATTACCATATATACAGAAACTGTCACAATTAATAAGGTATACAAAACCATTATAAAAGCTAATTTTAATAGCAGTTTCCTTGGTGGATATCCATACAAGAAAGGGCATCGATTAGAATAGGTGTCTTAGTTATAGGTATATGCCCTAACTATTCTTCAAGTATAAATTTACACCATTGTCATTGTAAATATTTTATTTAAAAATGTTTATGGATGGCAATAGATAATAACTTGGCACAAGAACTCTGTCACAACTTAAAAATAAGTTTATACAAGTCAATTTTAAATATTATGAATAACAAAGTTATTAAATCTATTTCAATTCATAATTTAGCTCAAAACCCGATACAATTTTAATTTTAAGGTAAAAAATAAGTTTGAGAGAAGAAATTTATTGATTAAATAAGGATAGCAATTTGACCAAATCCAATTCATACCAACTACAATGAGTATGGATTTTTTAGACCCGATCAGGTTTAAGTAAAACCCAAATATAAAAAGTCAAGTGTTGGATTGGGTATGGATATTGATTTACTCAACAGAACCCGAAATAAATAAATAGCCTTAAAATTTAAGAAAATTACATGTATATCAAGGCAATTATATATTAAATAATTGTAAATTATAGCATTCGAGATTTGAGTCTAAATTATAAATATTTGATAGGTACTCGAAATCTAATCAAGTTAGTTTTTGGTATAAAAAATTTATACAAAGTCGAACTCGAGCAGTAAAATACTTGACCAATGAGTATCCATAGCCATCCCTGTAAACAAATGCATGTATTTCCATGGGAATGAGTTGTCGAAGATGTTCAAAGGGCAAGGAGGGAGAGTGCTTTAAAAAAATAGAGTAGAGAATAAAACAGGGGAGCAATGCTTGAGAACATGCATTGCTTAACTTGAGGGCTCTTTCCATGGCAGGGAGGTGCCCTTGAGGGCGCGGCATGGTCTGTACATGTAGAATACTTCCTATATCTATACAAGTATGTCCTATGTAAGAGACTTCGATTGTTTTTTTTCTCTCTCTCTTTTTTAACAGTAGATGAAGGGCTAGCATTTGTTTAATTTTATTTTATCTAGTGGATATTTGAAGTTATTTTGATTTGATTAAATTGGATTTTTTATCCGATTTAAGTAGATGTGGAGACAAAGGTAGACGAGGACTTCAATTGAAGCAAGCCCCAACCCGGCCTCGCCTGATTTATTTACTATTTTTAATATAAATATATTTTAAATATAACACATGATTTATAATTCTTATGTTTAGGATTTTACTGTATAGATTTGAAATTTAAACTTGATTGTTTTATTATTTATAAATTAATTTTTAAACTTTATAGTTTTAATTTTGAGAAATTAATGAAAAAACCATAAACATAATACAATAGATAACCTGTCTATGAAATTTTTTTAATCCGTTTAAATTGAATCAAAGTAATGGGAATCTTCTAAATTAAAGCATGTTTATTTTTTTTTTATTTATTTTTTAATTAATATGAATATTCGGATTAGTTTATACATACCTCGACTAATCCACAAACCCTAAAGTTAACGACCATAAGCATATTTATTTTTTGATATCACAAGTAATGCATGTGAATGTTCTAAATTAACACCCGTTTGATTTTGATTTTGATTTTTTGGCTGGGATTTTATTTTTTTTAAAAAAAATATTTTATAAATTTATTATTTTAAGTTAATGCATTTGATTTTAATATTTTAAATTAATTTTTTTTAATTTTAGAATGTTTTAATGTTAAAAATAAATTTAAAAAAAACAAAAAAAAATTTCATTTCAATTTATTTCTAAATAAAAAATATTTTAAAAAATAACATTTACAAAACATTATCTTAGTGCATTAGAAGGAGCAAAATCCAACTCTAATATGATCTATAAAGTGACCAACCAAACTTAGCACCTGGAAACTAAGAGCACATTTGACTAAAAAAAGAACTTTTATTTCTTCAAGTTCTTAAGAGTTCTTTGTTTTTTTTTCTTCTAATCATTTTATAAAATTCCTAAAACCAAGTTTTTGAGATTTGAAATTAACATGAAATCATTTTAACAACATATACTTTTACGATCATAACTACAACCTGTCAACCACAACTAAAAGCCTAGGCCCTAAGCCTTTTTTTTCTTCTTCAGGTTCGCATTCAAACGAATAAATTCATCGAAAATTTCCGTCTCTGTCTCAACATTCAAATCCAAAATGATAACATAAAAATTAAACTCTCATCCTAGATGAGCTAAATAATTCGATCCAGACTCAGACAAGAACTAGATGTATTTCTAGGGTATGCAGAACCATCATTACATTGTTGTTGTATACTGTAAATGTCAGTTGATTCTTGCAGTACTTCTGGAAACAATTTTTTTTTTCTTTTTTCCTTTAAACAAATTTATTTTTCTCTTTGAATATATTCAGGAAAGAGGAAATAAAGAATGGTGTAATCAAAAGAAAAGAAAGGTGCAGATTATGCTGCTAGTCAAAATTTTGATCAGTGGATACTTGGCCAAAGATATCAGGACATGATTCCCAGTTGCCCCTTTCCTTGGCTTCCCAGTAACCACCAATATAGCTATAAGTTTCACCACCTTTCTCCTTCACAAACCACCGAGGCTTCCAGCCTCTCTCTTGCATCTTCCGTGCCTGTCATTGTTGAAAAGAATTCTTATTATCCTCTAATTTACTACATTTCATAAACAGTAGTCAGTAGAAGTGTCGTGCAAGTGTGTACAAATGCATTGGTGTAAATACAGCAAGATCACTCCTTGATGCATGTATGTACCTGTCGTTGCCTCTGCTCTAGTCGTAACTTCTCTTCATTGGCCTTTGTATACTCTCCATTTTCTAAGCATCTCTGATCAGGTCTCAGCCTGGAGTCTGTTGATGGCAGTTTCTCCTGCGTATAAATTTAATGTCAGCAGCTACGAATGGATACCTTGTTCTATACTGCAGAGGAGCAGTGAGACATGGCATTTCTTGTAAAGAAAGATATTTATCATATTCAAATCTTTCACCAACCTTAAGCTCTGGTGTGAGCTCATTCAGAGTTATAGCAAAGCGTGTTAGATTATATCTGGTCAGATGCTTTGATGGTTTGCTCCGCTTCCAGAGCAAATGGGGCTCTGATCCGTTTGCATTCCTTGAATCACCATTAATTTTATAGCGCATGCTATCATCCCATTTGCCAAATAAACTTGCTACTGTTTTACCATTCTTATCTTGAACACCACCTAGTACCTAGAGAACAAATAGTATTGCTGCAATTAATGGTAATGCCTAATCATGATTCATTCACAAAATGAGATAATGCAATGAGAACCTGATATGAGGGAAAACATCAACAGACAAATATTGATAGTCTTATGGGTGACAAGCTAATGGTCAAATGATTTTTCACCAAGCAAGCTCAATATCATTAAAGAAAATGTGTGGAAATTGTTGCATGAAAGGGCAGAACCTCTAAAGTAATGTGCACGGGTATCCAAATTTGACTATACAACCAACAGAAAAGAATAAGCCAGGAATCAAACTATCATTAAAACAAAAAGCCTGAGCTTAGCCTGTAGGATACAAGTTTAACAAACTTAAAAAGCAAAAGAGACTTTGGAGACAAAACATAAGCGAAATATTATACAGCATGATGTAAACCTTAAGTGGACCTGGAAAAAGAAATTTTTAGAAAAAGAGATATTTTCTAATAAATCTACGAGGATAGAAACTCCCAATATATTCCAGGAACACTAGCGTCACTATTCTTTCAAGCAGTCAAGTGCTTCAGTAGTACAATGCCTACA
Organism: Populus alba; assembly: GCF_005239225.2. NCBI lineage: Eukaryota > Viridiplantae > Streptophyta > Magnoliopsida > Malpighiales > Salicaceae > Populus > Populus alba. The sequence continues at coordinate 3,008,510 of NC_133302.1, read as the reverse complement.
CATTAGTTGCTTTATTAAAATGCAATGCAAGATGGATCATTTACTTTGATGAAAAATATGGAAATGGGGATATTGGAACCTGGTGGGGATTCCTGTCAATGAGTGACTGCTCTTTGAATTTTAGCTTGCAGGAGTATTTCTGATTCCCCTGTATCTTCATTGTACCATAATGATCACAGTACAGTTTCCCTAAAATGAGGTTGTAAATGGATGTTGTCACCTGATAAGAGAAAGACAGCTTAGCAGGAATCTTATAGAGAATGGTAAGAGCTGTAAAATGCCAAAACAAACCTTACTCCACTGGAAAATTTCTCCATCATCAAACTCTAGTGTTAAGGTGCCAACAGGATCAAGTTGAATTGAACGACCCCAAAATTTGCTTTTTAAATCACTTTCACCCCAAAATTTCCAGCCTCGACCCTCACAATGGCAGGCAACAACCATTGGGTGATGACTAACCTGTTTCAAGATGAGCCACATTGATATGTTAAAAATCAATAGTGGCATTTGCTACTTACTGACAATGTGTAAATGTGTGCAAATACACTTTCAATTACATAACATTTTTCTTTTCAGAAGCAACCATAAAAAGGCATGTCATATTAGACGTGTATAAATAAAGAATAGCAATTGCTTATGGTGCTTCTAGCAGTGACAGAGACACCTTCTCAGAGATAAAGCGAATGCCTTTATCAGGATAATCGGCCTCATATGTTTCCCCTAGTAGTGGATTGAATGGCTTGCAATGTCTTCCATCAGTAGAGGCATATCCTGATACTGCAAACGCTGCCACATTGAGTGCTCTCATAAGGCTATTACCCTACAAAAAATATGCCAAGATCGTAAGCACATTTATTAAGAGAACAGTATAGGGTGAGAGGGTGATTTGTCCAAAATTCTTCCAAGAAAACTAAAATACTGCACACTTGGCACTGAGAGCACTAGGATTTAGGACCACACTTCCACACACAAGCACAGAGCCCATGCAGCAGCAACAGTCTGATTAATAGTAGTTCACAACAGAGCATTTAAAGCATAACTTCCATCTCCATAGCTTCTTAAGAAATCATGTGATGGCTGTAATGAAACAATAATAGGCGCAAGCAACAAGTCTCTTTGGTGGACACACTAGTTTCAAGTAGGCAAAATCATAACTTTGCTTTTGCAAGACAAGTAAAACTAGCATGGTTTCAAAAATAGTAAACGCTAGTGGCAGGCATACCCCAAAAAGTTTGTAACCAGCAACGGTACATTGACTAAATGACAAGTATGTGGTTTTTTCTAAATCAACTATCAGAAAAGGATAAGAAACAACAAGAAAGGATGAACCTACCATTTTACCAAATTTATAGGCTCGATCTAGAAGGTACGAGTATTCCAAATCCTCAAAACATTTCTGTAAAGAAGAGATGGGCTCATTGAAATAAACTGGAAGACAAACTCTAGTAAGATCCTTCCCGATATTATCTTTAATCATTGACCAAAGACTGACCCCCTTCTCCTTCTCAACTGGGTCAGGCAATTTCTTTCGCCGCATAACACAAGGGTAGTTAGATCCAACAAATTTGATACAGGAATCCATGCCATCTTCAATATCAAGCGGGCCTTCGTCTTCATCAGAATCATATGGTGTTTTCTGAAATTCAGATTCAGCACTTTTAAACGAACTTGATGAAAGAAAATCTTGAGTATCAAGGAATTCATCATCATCATCTTCATCATCTGTTTCCTCCTCTGCAGCATCATGTCTGTCATGATCATCATCGGAGCCACTTGCACTTCCCTCTACATAAATTCCACACAAAGAGGGTCAAAAGATAAAGTTAAAATGGATGACAGAGTTCAAAAGGAAAACAGAGAAAGAGGCTAAATATTGAAGACACAAGCAAGAGACAGAGGGCGAGAGGCCAGGTGTTGGTTTTCAATTATCCATGAGAAATCAATTAGAAATAGGTATGCATGTAAATGAGTTTGATTTAAATAGCTACTAGTATAGCAATCAACTTGGGAGTTTTGAAGCAGAGAAACTTCAGACAAGGCTAAAGTAACAGGCCACAGGAATTCATCATAAAAGCAGATAGACGTGCCTCATTTAACCCATTCACAGACAGCTCATCATTCGCTTACAAGGCACCATGCAAGGCAGCTGAAAGTATTTCATAGCATCCATTTTCAGAACAAAGGAACTTCTAACTAAGCAAAACTATAATTCAACAAAACAAAAGTTAACTATAGAATCCATGGCTGGTCTTCCAAAACATTTCTTCTTCCATATAATCAGCTGCTAAAACAAATAAACATGCACAAGTATTGCATTCAAATTTCAATCTAACATGAAGGATTAACAAACACGTCAGCTTTAATTATTCCATAACCCACTATTAATCCATCATCATTACACAGCGCAAATTAAGTTGTTTCACATTCAAACAGACAAACACTAAGTTCCAAGGTTCAGTGTCTGTTAGGGACCAGCGCCAATTTTTGCTGACAAGACATAATGTTAATTGTAACCATATGAAACTAAGTTTTATCAAAACATACCGGCGGATTTCTGTTGCCTTAATCCAGACATATTTTCATGCTGCCTTTGGCTTTCATCAACAACCGTGTCCTCCAAATCTACTTTCTCCGACTAAAAAAATATACAGCCATACACGAATTAAAGAAATAACAAACAAAATCACTTTAATACTGAAATGGGTTTTCTGATTGTACTTTATACCTCTAATTGGCGCAATGTGTCGACAAGCAGAGCCTGTTTCTGCTTGAGGACCACAAGGTGGTTATGAAGAAGTGAAAATTCATCCCTCATTATTTGTTCACTTTCTTTTATAGCCTCTTCACTCAATCCTTCATCCATCAATCTTTGCCTCAACCTTTTCGTCGAAACCACCACCAGCCCCCCATTTCCCGTCAGCTCACCACTATTTGGTATCCGCGGATACAAATCCTTCACTGCCTGCAAGGCCTCCATCCATTCCACTCTCTCCTCCCTGCTCCCCGCCCTCAAATGCAACGTTTTTGTCCCCGTAAATATCGAAAACCGCTTGTCATCCGATCTACTCTCCTTAATAGAAGAAACCTAAAAACCCCATAAAAAAAAATCACCAAAAATTCAGTTAATTTTTCTATTTCTGAGCAGTGCTAAGCAATTTGATTAAAAAAAAAACTTTTTTAAAAATTCACCTTGAGATGAATTTCCCCAATGGGATTTCCAAGGCGAGAGATCCAACGTGAAATATCTTCTCCAGGGGGAGAATTTTTCTTACGGTGGTGGTGGTGGTGGTGGTGACCATTGGTTTTGTAGTAAGATAAGACCCCATCATCGAGAAGGAAAAAACGAGGACGCCAACCTTTACCATAATTCACCCACTTCTGTAAAATGCCTGAGATTTCTTTATTTTGAAGGGATAATAAAAATTGGGTTTCTCTTATTGATGGTAATCGAGAGATAGATTCGATGGCGGAGGATGATCGGACACTACGGTGGCGGTTGTTGCGGTGGGGGTTGAGTGATGATGATGACGAAGAAGACGAAGACGACTCCTCATGGCTGTGGCAACGGTTTGATAAAGAACGGAAGGATGTCGCCGTTGATGATGACGACGACGACGACGACGACGATGGTGGTGGCGGCATGGTAGTGATTGAGTATTTTTTTTTTGTGTGTGCGCTTTGTAAATTGAAAATGAAAAAAAGAAAGAAAGATTTTTTTGGGTTTTTTTATAGTTGTTTTTTCCTAGGATTTTTGTGCTTTGTGTTAATTAAAAATTATTTTTTTATTTGGAATAAGAAATTTTTAAATTGAATTTTGAGAAAATAATTAGTGAGGAAAATGGAGAGGTGGAGACAGCTGGGTTTGGAGTTTTATAAGAGGGAGAGGTGGGGTGCTGTTTTCATATATTTTAGTGTAGTGGGGGTGTACAAAATGGAAGATAGACAAATGTCATGATCACGTATTTTCTTTTTCTATTTTAGAGAGATGAATATAAAAATAGGTTGATCATATAATATAATGTTTTTGGGAATTATTTAAATTTGATTAAGTGTATTTGGTAATATAATGTAAGGTATTTTTCAAAAATATATTAAAACAATTTTTTTATATTACTATATTAAAATCATAAAAAAACATATAAAATGATCAATTAAATATTATTTCAAATAAAAAATAATTTAAAAAATATTTAAAAAATTAGATTCAATCACAAAACAAAACAAGTATTCTTTGAGTTTGATGTGCTAATTTGAAAACTCATTGATTCAAAATCTAATTTAGACTAAACTTGAAATAATTTAAATAAAAAGTTAATGTTGTTGGATTTTCTCAACCTAATTAATATTATATTAATTTGATAATTCTTTTCAATAGATTAATTGAGAGATATAAAAAAAATTAAAATAATATAATTTTAAATTTATATTTAAAAATAATAAATAAATAATGAGTTCAACAACAATAATAATTAAAGCAAGTTTATGATTATATTTCAACTAATGAGAAAAAATCTCAAAGAGATCTCATATTTGAGTTTTTTTTATATAATAATACTAATAAAAACTTATAAGAAGAAATAATATTTGTAAATAAATGTCTTTTAATTGGTTGAGAAGTCTATGAATCTTTTACTACAAAATGAAGGGAAACTCCTTGCCAATTATCTTCCCTAATCCTTTTAATTTTCTTTTACAAGAATGTTGTAATTCTAAAACTACTTAGTTGTTTGATTTTAAATATAGTACATGCATAATTTTTGTGAGAAGAATTTGAAAAAACCATTATTAAGAATTATTTTCAATATAATCTTCCCTTGCCTACACAAAAATAGGACCACCTTGATAATTAAAAATGAAATATAAAGTACCATGTTTTTTGTAAGATTGATTGAGTAAAAAATACACTAGAAAATTATTGATTAATTAAGGAATTTATTATTTAAATTCTTAAGTCAAATAAAAAAATGATTTATCTCTTAAAATAACTATTGAAAGCTTAAAAAAACGCAAATTTAAATTATAGAAAAAAACTTTGCTCTACAATACTAAAAAGAAAACCTCCCTTCGTTCCCTCCCTCGGGCGAAATCTCAAATGTCGCACGGTGAGAACAAACACCGATGCATGTGATAATTTACTATTTAATAATGTATAATGCCTAGATAGACAACTGCGTTTGTAGTCCAACGGTTAGGATAATTGCCTTCCAAGCAATAGACCCGGGTTCGACTCCCGGCAGACGCACTTATATTCTTTGGAGGATGTATATCTTTTAGTTCCCGGTTTCGATTATAAAACAAATATGATAACAACAATATAATTAGGAATTTACAAAACAACATATTTTTTTTTTTTAATGATAATTCCTGGTTTGGTTATGATTATAAAACAAATATTATAAAAAATATACACTGGAATGATTATAAAATATATATATATATATATATATATATATATATATATATAATTATGGTATTTCCTAACCAATAAAAAAAATGTATTTCACAACAACAATAAAAATAAATAAAATAAATTTTTATGCACATAAAATATAGGTGGATATTTGTGTATTAAGTTTAAATAAACTGGAAGATGCGCTCCATGCTCATAAATGTTTAACACCTACTTTTATAAGTAAAACCTTTTCTTCCTATAGAAACTTATATAAAAAGATTTGAGATATATAAGATTTTTTTATTTTCAGGGCACCACAAAAATGTTGCTCTGAATCAAAAAGCCATTCTTGGACATATGGCTGCTGTTGTTGATGAGTGGAGACATGAGCTTGTGCTTTTCAACGAGGAGGTAGTGGTAAGAACAGACGATTATCATAACATTTATAGCATTTATATGCAGTGGGTGTCTACACTTGTCCAGGTTTCAAAATTACAATGTGAAGCAATATAAATTATATTTTAGGACTTTACTTAACAGCTTAAGCTATTAGGTTAATATGGTATCAGAGTTTTAATAACCAAACGGTCATGAGTTCGAATCTCAGCAACTTTATTTATTTGATAAAAATTAAACACAAAATAATATGAACTTGTACAAGTTTCAAGCCCAGAGAACTTTCACTTAATTGGATATGTTAGAAAATAATATAAATCATATATTAGAATCTCACCTAACAATTTAAATTATTAGGTTAATATGGTTTTTTAACAGTACATACCTTAATTAATTCACCGTATTTTTAAATTAATAATTATATAAGTTCTTAATCCTCAAATTTATGAGATAGATCGACCATAATTTGCATAGACAGATGGTTGATGGGAACATACTGTGATGCCTCGCAAGTAAAATAGAGTAAACATCTTCGAGTGAATCATCACGGGCATAGATTGTAGTTACAAGAGACTCATATTTTGGTCTTAAAAAGAGAAAAATGTGGCAAAGGAAGACAACAATGGTGAATTAATTCTCTTTTTATTGGTATAAAGGAATAAAACGTGAGCACACCATTTACAACTTGTGCAGGATGTAACTATATATATAAAAAGAGTAATTATTCACTTTGCATAGTTGTATGAAACCTAACCCAAAACAAATCTCATATTAAGAGCTAGGTGTGCAAATTAAGGGTTTCCAATGATATCATGGCAAAACTTAAGTTTTCGAGTTAATTGAGGATGCGTATGCTAAAATTAAAAGTACATGGATTAGATTGATACCAAATAATACGCCAACCCAGTACAAGTTTTATAACACTCCATCAATGTGATTCCATGTCAACGATATTGATTTGATTATTTTAGTGCGCGAAATTATTGATTTGATTAATTTGGATAGACCAAAAGAAAGGGTTGGTTTGTTGAAATAATTTATTCCATTTCTAATCTTAAATTATTATTAGGCACGTCATGTGTGAATCAATTACACCTCAACTAGTTAAATTATTTCTCTAAAATCACGAAGTTTGCAAGTTCATATAAAGCGGCAGGAATTATAATCAACATGATGAACATGAATCTCATGCCTAAGAACAGAGCAAATTAAAATAAGATTAAGAAAAACCTTGTGATCACACTTAATTAATTAATTGTCAATATTCAAGCATTCCTGTAATTGACTGAAACCTTCTATTGTTATATATTATGTCTAGGATCAATTAAAGAGTTGTTTTTATTTATATATATGTCAGGTCAATTAGTGGGAAGCCATCAATCCCCAGGTCTTCAAACAAAATACTGTCAATTAGTGGGAAGCCATCAATCTACATATTAATTGATTTTAAAAGAATATTGAAAAAGAATTTATAAAAAAGATTAGAAATTTGGTTGTATCCAATCCAAGAAATCCCAAATTTGGAATCCAATTGGGTGAAACTTGCTCTATCTAATTAAGTTTTTAGTAATTAAATTGACTCGATTAAATTCAATTTAAATCTAGTTAAAAAAATATTAAAGATTTTTTTTAATAACAAAACAATATTATTTTAATAAAAATAATTTACTCAGTAACTCGAGAGTTGCTATAATAATCTAATAAGCCAAACATTTTCTATATCAGTACACAACTCCAGCTTGAAAACTATGTTTCGCAAGCGAAAGGAGAGAGATCCACAACTACAAATCTACAAATAGTAAAATCTGCTGCTCTTTGAGAGGATATAATTAATTTAAAGCGTGGGATAAAGTTAAAGTTATTTATATACCATTTTTTATTTTTTAAAAAAATAAAAATAAAAGAAACCTCCAGTGCACAAGCCATCCACAGATGAAATCCAACAAACTTTAGGATTGAAAAGAAAGAAGAACTTACAAAACTAAAAGAAAAATAGAATTAATTTTGATGTGAAAAATGACTCGAGAATTGATACCCTTATAGTACCAAAAAAAAAAAAAAAAGATTCCCAACATAGTTTTGGTCAAAATATAAAAACAAATTCACCCATAATTAATATTTTCCATAATATTATGATCACAACCGAAAGAACACGATTATCATGAGTGCCATCCACTGGCATTAATTTAATACATCAGGGCAACCAACATCTCTAAAATGACATCGTAATTATAACAAGCCCTCATTATTATTATTATTATTATTGAAAATTATTTATAGGACTACTGGGGGAGATGATTGAGTTTACAGTACATGTAATCCTTGAATTTTTTGGCCATGAACTTTGGAGGATTGTCTTTGTTGATGAGGTGAGGAAGAGGACCGACCACGAGCTCGCCTGGAGGCTCCAAGAAAACTGGCCATGACATCCTTGCCTTATCTTTAGCCACCGTGGTTCTGTGCAAAACAGCCTTGTACTTACCATTGCTAAGGATCTGCATGCCAGTAATTGCCAATTTTATAATATTTGAAAAACTATAAGCACAAATAAGTCAAGAGAATTTAGATGGATAGCCTGTAAAACAACACTGCCCATGCATGGTGTAACGCAATGCAATAAATATTTTTTTTTTTCCTAAAATGTTTTCGTGAAGAATTAATTATATACAAATTTGAAACTGGTAATAACTATGTTGTTTTTAAGATATTAATTTTGTTTCCACATAAAAAAAATTATAACATTAATTCTTTTGTAGTTAGCTTCATGAGTATATGGTTCTTGGAGCTCGAACTTGAAGATTTAATAAGAATTTTATGGCTATATAGCAAAGTTATTAAATCTCATAATTAAGTAATTTGATCCAAAGTTTAGGTTAAAAAATGAATAAGTTAATCTAAAATAATATATTTTTTAAATTGATAAGTTAACTTGTTAGGTTAATCAAATCGATTACTTGGTGGGTTAATTTTAAATTAACTTTTTAAAATAACTTAATTTAAACTAAAAGTCAAAATGATGAAACTATTTGTTTTTACGTTTCAAAAATATTTTTTAAAAAATTTAATTTTATTTGATTTTATTTTTGTTTTAAATTAAAAAATTATAGTATTTTTATATTATTTTGATACACTGATGTCAAAAATAATTTTTTTAATAATTTTTTTAATAATTTTTTTTATTTTGATGTATTTCCTAGCAAAAAACACTTTAAAAAACAATCATTATCATACTCTAAAATGCATAACAAACTCATATTATTGAATTTTCTGAATTTATAGCAAAGTTATTATCACACATTTTAGGTTTCAGCTAAGTCAGGATTGGATATGCACGTAGAGATAAACATTAATTTATACAAAAAAAAAGGAGCCAAATATCAGTAATGGATCATTTCTGGTAAAACATAGCCATGTTAGGTATGCCACGAGCTTTGTGCCGACCTCCTCCTTTTTTCCATAAATGAACTACTCTTAGGTAAATAACAGCTTCTTTAATTAGTAATTACTACTCTTAAGTAAATAACAGCTTCATTAGTTAGTAGTAATTACTCCTCTAAATGTCAACTGGTTGTGAGTAATAAATTGCTATTAAGGCATCCGTTTCTGTGAGGAATTAATACATGGTCAAACTAAAACTACTTTCAACACTTTTAATTAATTTGTTTATTATTTCATTAAATTAAGGTGTAAAATATATAAAATCCAATATATTGGCTAAATATTGATTAATTGGCAAATTGCTGATCTAATATTGTCAATGAACTTATAGTTGAACTAGTATTGTCAAAGATCTCGGGTTTGAATCTATTTTTTATAATTATAAATATTATTTAGCATTATTTTTTGCTATTTTAAAATTGATTATAATCTGAATTGGAAAAGAAAGAAGAAATTATATAAAAATGTCAAATTGTCCCATAAAACTAAACAAGTAGAACCGGCAAAATGTAATGAAAGAAAAATTGAGAGAAAAGACTGAAAAAATAGATAAATTAAGGACCAAGAAAATGACCTCAATTTGATCGCCAATGTGAATGATCAAGGCATTAGGAATGTACTTAGCTTCAAACCAGTTCCCGTCCTTGAAGATCTGCAATCCGGGGACCTCGTTAGGCACAAGAATGGTGAGGGCAGACAGATCAGTATGGGCCGCCACCCCCAGTGTGAGGTCAGGACGGGGGCATGGCGGATAGTAGTTTATTTTGAGCATGTACTCGATGTCTTCACCACCAGCACCTTCTTTCAACGCATGGCCTTCAAGCCCTAACCCTAAAGAGAGAGCTGTGAATAGTTTATCTGTCACCTCCCTCATATGCTTTGCATACTCCTCGTTGACTTCCCTGCACATATACAGTAAACCATTAATTATCATGGCCGGGAAAACTGAAAAATCAAAATATCTATAGTCTTAGTGTGTGAATATTGTTAATGCTTAATTAGAAACCATCATGTAGAGAGAAACATGCTTAATTTGATCTTCACTATCGTCGAGCAGTATTCCAAAATCGTTTATGGTATCGAGCTGTTGTTCCAGAGAAATTAACCACAGATGCTCAAAGCTCATGAATTTTTAAAAAATTATAGTAAAATAAGGAAACAATTCTAAAGAAAAAAGAGGAAGAGATTAAGAAAAGAGGGAAGAGTTTAAGAGGGTAAGTAGCTAGCGAGCAGACCTGTAAGAAGGAGGGTTCTGAGGCCAGAACTGGTGATTGATGGAAGAAGGAGGCCAAATCCTATGAAAGAGATGATCAACCCAAGATTTATTTTCTTGAGGATTATTCTGCAATTTCGATCCATACCCTTCAATGTTCGTTGAATCACGAGGCTTAGCGTACACCTCTTTCTCTTCTTGAGGGAGTTCAAAGAATTTCTTACCAACATCTTGTAGTTTGGCAATGAGATCGCCTGGGATTCCATGGCTCACAACTTGGAAGATCCCCCATTCCTTGCTAGCATCGGCAATCAGACGCACCAAGGTTTCTTGATTAGGATCACTGATATCAATGGTGGGAATTTCAGGGACTGCGCCGTGAAATGTGGTTGTTGCTGGCTGCTCCTTCTCTGGCCGAATTATGAACTCTTCAGGAATTGTTTCTTTGTCAAATGACAAGGAAGCAATGGCTTGAACTCTATCAAACTCCATGCTCTCTTCTTGTTAATTTCTTAATTTTTCTATAGAAATATAAATAGAAAAAAAAAAACTTGCACTCAAATATATAGAGAGACCTAAGGTATGATCAGCACATCAACGAAGGGTTACGAAAGTAAAATTCTTGTGATTCACCAATTGAGTTACGTTAATTAATCGTATGGTAGTAAAGGGTACATTTTGAATTCTTTGCGTCTTGTTATTTGGCAGAAAAATTGGTCCTAGCTAGTTTTGCAATTAATTATATTGAAATTTATAATTAATGAATTATAGGTTAAAAAATTCAAGGTCTCAAATTTAAATATTTATTTATAACAAAGAAAGATTAAGAATAATTGTACAAATTAATAACTTAATCACAACCATCTCAAGGAAATCAATACCTAATTTCAAGATGGAGGGGAGGAGTAACCTAAATCAAGCTTTCATTTTTTAAGTGAAGAATGCCATGTGGGATAAACTTGTTAGTGTTAATACTATACCACAGAAATGACATGACTCCATAACTCAATACTTCACCTAATCTAGCCCCAACCCGATTATTTATTTATTTATTTTATGAGTTTTATTATCACTTCTTTTATTAGAAAAATTGTGATTCTAATAAAAAGCAATAATTGTTGTTTAATTTTAAGAAAAAATAAAAAGTATTCATTAATATTAATGAAAAACAACTTTTTAGTATGTAATCCATACGGGCGTCGCCTCGCATGCTCATGCGTTTAGTCAGTTGTTCATCTGCCAAGCTCTAGCTTTTTTATATATTTTATTTAGAATTAAATGCCGTACAAAAAACTTGACATTAATTTTTTAATTATTATTAAATTTTGTCAAGTTTTTAAAATAGTATTATAGGTTTTCATATAAATATCAATATTTGTTTCCAATTGTTTTGTGCCTAACTTTAAAAAAAAATATCATAAATAATCAATTAACATAAAATTTATATTTTTTGTTAAATTTTTTTAGTATATTATTTTTTATATAATTTTATTACATTGATTATTTTTTTAAAATCTTCAACCATATATAAAATACTAAGGTTTTGTATTTAAGGCCATGAAGTATTTTTGTTTAGAAAGCACTGCTTGTGATTTATAAAGCGTCATGACATTGAGCTGGTTTTTAATTTTAAAAGTGTTTATTTTTTGTTATTGTATTATTAAATAAAAAATTAATTTAAAAAATATAATATAATTAAAGCTAGTTAGATTCATAACATGAATCATAGATTTGGCATATTAGATTAGGTTAGCTGTGTCTATTAAAAATATCATTTGATACTTTAATTATTTCTGTATTTACTGCATATTAAATATTTTGTTTATAATTTAAAATTTTCTTGTAAATAGAAATTATATTAACAACTCTTACATAATTTTTTATTTAATAAAATTAATATTATAAAATTGAACGACATAACTTAATCACAATTTAAAACCTCTTTAATAGAAATAAATAAATAAATAAAAAAACCCTACTTTTAAGATAGATGAGGCATGAACCTGATGGTTATGGATAGGGCTGAGTATTTTCGGTCCGGTCTGGTTTTGGTTCAAAATAAATAACCAAACCGATTTTATTTTATTTTTAGTTTTGGAACCGAACCGAAAACCGGTTCAAACCGGTTAATTTCGGTTCGGTTCGGTTTTTTCCCCTTCCAAATCGGTTCAAACCAAAATTTTTATACTTGCTTCCATTTTCCAAAAAATCAACTCCAATTTTCGTTTTGTTCTCTGTCTAGAAGTTAAACCCAACAAAAAATACACAAAACAAAAGAATTTGACTGTAAAAAAATAAAGAGAAAATCAAAAGTTATTGAAATGTAAAATCATCAAAAAACATGGAGGAGAAGAATACAGATTTGAGAGATGAGAGACAAGAAAAGCATCGATAGCATTGATACAGAAACCATTAAGAGTGCAGAGTTTTTAGATCTTGGTTTCTTTGAAATCCCAAGAAAACCCAGCACAGGAAGAGACCAAAGTTGCCAAAAAAGAAAGGAAAGCAAAGTGGAGAGGACAAAAGCCAACACACACTCAGACAAGAGAGGCCAACGAGAGTGAACATGTAAGAATGGAAAAAATGAACAGGATAATAGGTTTTTTGAAAAGAGAGATTTTTGCTATCTAAGAAGAAGAAAGACAGATTTAGCGTGAGAGACAAAAAAAAGGGAGAGGGGCGGCTAAGGGAATGTTGAAATGTTAGGGTTAGAAGAAAATATGTTTATTTATACTTGTTTTAGAGGGATGGACGGCTATGTGACTATAATTGGCTAGGGTTAATGGGTAGAAAGTGTTTTTTTTATTTCTAAACCGAACCGGTTCGGTTCGGGTTGTCCGGTTTTAAGCATTATAAATCGAAAACCGAACGCCGGCCGGATATTTTTCTAAATATTCTAATCGGTTTAATTCGGTTTTTTGTTTTCGGTTCGTTTTTTCGGTTATTTTTTTTTCGGTTTTCTCGTTTAATCGGTTTTTCGGTTTTTTCGGTTTTTTTGCTCACCCTAGTTATGGATGCGCCCGCGAAGTCAGGATTTTATAATATTCAAGTATTCAATAGGTATTCTTATTTTTATTAAATAATAAAAAATCCGAAATAATTATATATATACTGTGATATATTATGTTAATATTGAAATATGTATAATATCATATTGTGATTTTAGAAAAAAAATTCTAAGAAAAAAATTATATAAATATATCATATAATATAAATATTATATTTAGAGTTAAGTTTGATGCGAATATAAAGTCTAGCTTTAATAATATTCATTTCTTTAATTTTATTATCTATGAATAATATAATTATTCAAAAAAATATCTATTTCGGAATTTGTACTAAAATCATATCAAATATTCATCTGTTCGGATTAAACTTGTGATCTCATGTTTTTAAAATAAAAA